>NW_025541655.1:0-6534 GCF_017591435.1 Portunus trituberculatus
GTCCCCGACCCTTGGAGGTGGTCCGGTGCCCCCTTAAAGCCTAGGCTGCGAGACGGAAAAATAATGCATAAAAACAAAAAGATGAATACAAAGCCATAAGACAAAAAATATGAAAACACCACTAGGCGTTGGCACGCGGGCCCACTCCCGTAGGAAGGGGCATGTGATGGGGTGTGGGTGATGCCACCTGACACCTGGAGTGGTACTGTTAGTAGTAAAGATAAGTGAGAGGGAGAGTGTGAAAGGAAGTGAAAGGAGGATGGATGGAGAGAAAATAAAATAAGGTTTGTTAGTGAAGAAGTGATAGGGAGGATGGATAGGAGTAGGAGTTAGTTAATAAGAGGGAGTGAAAGAAAGGTGAGATGAGAGATGATGAAAGAGGGGAAGAGGAGTCCGTTATCTGTAGATAGGATCAGGAGGTTCATCTGTGGGGTCAAGGAGGGTGGTGTGGGTAGACGTCTGTGTGGTCGTGGAAGGTTTTTCAGGAAGTTGTATGTGTCTGTGTGTCTGTCTGGAAACGTGTTTAGTTGTTTGTTTATTCTGTTGTAGAGTGTGATGTTTAGTGGTAGGATGTTGGACTCCTCATGAAGAGATGAAGAGGTCCGAAGTCGAACCACTTCGTTCCAAGTGCGAAACGAACTGCTCGGTTCTGGACCTTTTGTAGTTTTTGAAGATTGGAAGGGGCTGAGAGAGACAAGGCAAGAGGGCAGTATGTTATTAGAGGAAGAATAAAAGCTTTATAAAGGTGAAGTTTCAGCTTAGAAGTACTGTCGCGAAAACGTTCCAAGTTGCTCAGGGCCCCTGAGGCAGTGGCGACTTTTTTACTTATATGGGTATGAAATCTAAGGTGATTGTCGATGGTGAGGCCAAGGACAATGTTGACTTTGCTTATTGGGATGGGTACAGGGTTTGGAAAGTTTTATAAAGTGAAATTTGGCGGGGCTGTTTGGATTTGGTGTTAAAGTAGGTAACCTTAGATTTTTCTGGATGGGAGTGAATGCGCCATTCTAGCTCCCATAAGCTTGTGGTTGTTAACTCTTCTTGAATTTTGTCAGTAAGGCGATCTAACGTTCTGGCGCGCGCCAATTGTGTTACATCGTCTGCATATTGAATTGTTAAGGAATCATTGTGGGTGGGACGGGGTAGGTCGGCGGTATACATGTTGTAGAGGGTGGGAGAGAGGACGGAGCCTTGTGGGACTCCGGCCTGGGGGGAGAAATAAGCGGAGAAGACGCCCTGGTGTCTGATTCTAGTTTCTCGCTCGTCCAAGAAACTGCACAGGATTTTTGGGTTAGGGGGGGTAGATCAAAGTTATTGCAAATTTTGTATTTTAATCCTGTGAGCCAGACTGTATCGAAAGCTTTTTTCACGTCTTTTGTCACTAGTGCAGATTTATAATAGGGCGAGTTTCCATCTAAATACGTGATAATACTGTTAAGGGCGTCTTCGGTTGAAGCATTACTACGAAAGCCGAATTGCTGGGGACCCAGCAATTCGTTGCTTTCGAGGTATGATCTTAACCTTTGATTAATTAACCGCTCGAAAGATTTACCGAGTATTTCCAGCAAGCTTATGGGGCGATAATTTTCAGGGAGATGTAAATTTTTGCCGGGCTTCGGGATGAGTGTTATGTTAGAAATTTTGAATGGTTTTGGGAAGTACCCGGAGGAAAGGGAGGCGTTGAAAATTTTTGTGAGGCTGGTTATAATTTCTGGGGGAAGATTTTTTACCATTGGCCAGGTTATACCTGTTGGCCCGGGTGCCCGTTTTGGGGTGTGCCTGAGCATCTTGGAGACATCCTCCTCCTCAAAGGGTGTTGTGAGATAGTGGTTTGGATCTAAGCGTGTTAGCTGTGGTGTGTTGTGAGGCAGCGTATTTTCTAAGTGTTGTTGTACGTGTGTTGTGATGTTGTTGATGTGTTCGACACTGGGCCCGTAGGCAGGAGAGGGTGAGGATGGAAGATGTTTTGCCAGTGTGTTTTGAATGTGTCGGCTACCTGGGCTGGGTCAGAGATGCGCACGCCGTCCACTAGGAGATACTGAATCTCTCCTGCTGGCATCCCTCAGCCTGTGCACCATGTGCCAGAACTGAATGGGGTTTTGGCAGCGGGCTCCGTCCAAACGGGAGACCATAGTTCTCCAGTGGGCGCTGTGGTCATCTAGCAAGCTGTTTATGATGTGTCTGCGGAGGATGTGTGTGTCTCTGTGGTTTTGAAAAAAGCGTGTTTTGTAACAGATTTGTAGTCTCTGTGTTCTGATAGAGGGTCTGAAGTCAATGTGGATTTTGTGGTGTTTTTGGGATGTGTCTGTCGGCTGATGTTATGATGTCGTTGTGAAGTCGCTCAAGGGCCCTGTCTATCTGTGTGTGTGGTAGGCCCTCGAGATGTGGTGTTTGATGTATGTCTGCAAGTGTTTCCTTGAAATGTTCCCAGTTAGTGGATCGGTAATCAGGGATGGGGTGGGAAGGAATAGAGATGGGGTTGGAGGATATTTTAAGGATGAGGGAACGTGGTCTGAGCCACAGGGTGGTCCGTGGGAGATGTGGTGATGGAAGGGTAAGGACTGGCGGTTGGAGAGGATGAGGTCGGGTCTGCCAGATCCATGATTGGTGAAGCAGGTAGGAAAATCTGGGCCAAGGAACCGGAGGCGTTTGAGTTGTGTGAGCATGAGGAGTTCTTGTCCGTGTCTGTTGTTGCTGTTGTGACGAAAGGCTGTGTGTGTAGCGTTGAGGTCAGCTAAAATGTAGACTGGTATGTTTGTGTTGTTGAAAAGGTTAGTTAAACTGTTCAGAGGAAGTCCAGTGTTTGGTCTTGCATATGTTGTGGCAACTAGGAATTGCCCGTGTTGTGTGTGAATTTTGGTCGCAAGGAAGTGTTCTGATGGCCAGTCGGTTATGTGTACGTGTTTTATGTTGTTTTAACCATGACGGCTACGCCGTCATAGACCGTTCCTGTCGTGTATCGTGTATTGTAGCCGTATAGTTTGAGGGGTTTAGGAGGAAGACCAGTGTGGTTGAGGAGAACAATGTCTGGATTGATAGAGCGGATGGCTTCTGAGATAAGGTGTCTGTTATTCCAGAAGCCGCGACAGTTGAGTTGCATGATTGTGATCATGCTCTAAGTGTTTCTCTTAACCCTAGTGGTGGTTCGCGTATTTCGTGGAGAAGTCGGTAATGTGAGGGGTATATGTCGCTTGTTTACTGTGTTTGTGGTTTGGTGTGACGTGGAGGAGCTTTGGGGCTGTGGTTCCCCGGTGTTTTCCTCTTCGTCGATGACTAATGACCCTGGTGAGGAGGGGCTGGTCTCTTCAGGTGGACTGGGAGCAGATGTAGATGTAGAATGCTGTGGTGTAGAGTTTTGTGTTGTTTGTTGGTTCTCTGTGTAGCTTTGCTGATATTGTTTTTCGTTGTTCTGTATGAAGTTCGCTGGAAATTTTACTGTTGGGTAGCCATTACTAGTAAGGAGGGAGTTCAGCAGCTCTGTTTGCTTTTCCAAGTTTCCAAAGGAAAGCTGGATAGACATTTTGATTATTACGTCTAGTAGGCTTTGTTTTTCTGTGTTGTTGGAAGTGGTTGTGGTGTTGGGTGAGGGTGTGACTGATGTGGCGGCTTGTGCGTATGTGGTGTTTTGTGTAGTGGCTGCTGGCGTTTTTGAGTTTTGGTGTTGTTGTGCAGTGCGTTTGTTTGGGCATCTGAATGAAACGGCTGTGTGTTCCCCAGAGCAGTTGATGCATTTGAGGGTTGTCGCCTGGCAGTTCCTGTGGTCATGTCCTATTGTGGCACATTTAGAGCATGTTATGTCTGTCTCCTTGCATTGATTTGTACGATGGGTGAACTGGTAACATTTATAGCATTGAGTGACAGGGCGATATTCTTCAATGTTTATGTTGTATGATGGAATGATCTGTGAGAAGAGCTTGATGCCAGTGTCTTTTGTGTGTTTTGCTTGTTGTCGTGATTGTAGCCTAATTTTTATCATGTGTACTTTTGGAATGGTGTGTATGTCGTCGATCTTTATGTTATTTTTTTCTTCTATCTCTGTACGCAGGTCTTCATTGGTCATTTTCAAGAGGTAGTCGTCTACACGTCGGGCAAGTAAGGTCCTAGCAGATATTTGCTCCTGAGACTCTACGAGCTCGAAGCCGATGAGTTTTAGTTTTTCGGTAGCCTCAGGTGTGGTGTGGATGTCGCGGTCTACATCGCTAGCTACGCCAACGATGATATAGGGGCCAGATCTAAAGCATTTTGTGTGGGGAACTTGAGTCCGTGAGAAGAAGGCATTGCTTAGGTCAGGGGGAAGGGTGGCAGTTACGATCCGGTACCTTAGTGTCCGGTCAGGGGGCGTACAGTACAGATGTCATTCTATCTCACACTACGGTGGCATAGATAACACAATCCGCATAACAAACACAACATGTAAATGTCAGGGTTCTGAAAGAAAACCTATGTTAATCCTTGTACTCACTCCACGGTGCGGCTGGTGCTGGACGTCTGCTGCGCAACGTAATCCGCTTTTGCCTCGCGGTAATATATATATGGAGCAGGTGCCTTCCCGGTTGTAGTAGGGTAACAATATTTCCTGTTTTTCCCACTTGATCCAACATCGCTGGGTCATACGAACACGGTCTCCGTCTCGTCGTTGACCCTCGGACCACGCATCCGAGACGTACAACCGAGAGGCAAGCAAGAAAACGGCGTAAAACCAAATAATATCGAGTCGGAGGAGGTGCCAGATTTTCCAGCCAGCGGCATGCATGCAGCGAGCAACAAGCCAACCAGCCAGCCAGCCACAGAGGGAGGCAGACTGAGTCTGTGTCAGAATAATAATAATAATAATAATAATAATAATAATAATAATAAGAAGAAGAAGAAGAAGAAGAAGAAGAAGAAGAAGAAGAAGAAGACAGACAGACAGACAGACAGACAGACAGACAGACAGACAGACAGACAGACTGACAGAGATTAATCCAATAGGGAAACGATATTAAACCAAGAAACACCTAGAAAGGACTTGATTCACAGGGTATACGGAGTATAGTAGGGCAAGCCAGGAAGAATTTAAAGGGGCCTAAAATCTCACATCGAGTGCCAACGACCACACCACGTTGAACACACCGCTTCTCGTCCGATCAGCGAAGTTAAGCAACGTTGGGTCCGGTTAGTACTTGGATGGGTGACCGCCTGGGAACACCAGATGTTGTTGGCATTCCATTATTTTTCATTTATCTTGCCTGGATTACCAGACAAAACTGTGTATTCTAAACACACATGAATAGGAGAGGACTCGAACTGACATTTTTTTTTTTCTCTCCTATAGAGAAATTGCATCGAACCGCTAGCCTAGCTTGGTGCCGGGGGAAAGGGGATAAGAATGACCACCTGCACGGACGTGTGCTGTGCTCTGTCGAGCTTGGATATTAACCATTGAAGTCTGAAGAAGAAGGAAAAAAAAAAAAAAAAAACCTAGAAAGTCACTGCAGCGGCTGTGGGAGGAGGAAAGACGCAAGCCGTCAGACTAACCGTGACACACGACACGCTAATAAATACGCACACTATAGTCTGACCATTTTTATGAAGATCACTTAGGCGTTGGCGTTTTTGGGGATTTTCCTGCCTGCGGCGCTGTCACACGTGTACCAATACGCGCCCCAAGTCAGGTACTTAATACTTTTTAACTGAATGGTGTTGTAGTACATATACATTGTGATGCTCTAAAGAGGCAAGTTAGAGGAATTTGTGTTTATTTTAAATAAATTTTGCATTGGTTTTGCAAACGCAACAACAATGCTTGACAACGTTTCCTCCGAGCGTTGTCACATCCTTCTGGGTGACCGAGTGAGGTCACAGGTCAAAGTGACCGTGTTAATCCATGGTGTGTGGGGAGCAAGGTTATCATTGACACATAGGCTCTAATCCCTTAATTTGCCCAGCAACGCCGCAGGCCGGGAAATTCCCAAAAATGGCAACGTCTAAGTGATCTTCACACTATAATAATCTGATTAACAATTTGTCTTGGCCATGTTGCAGTGGGTATTTGGTGAATGAAATGATCGATTGCTATCTTTACATCATCCATCCATCGTAATTTGACCTTAGAATCTAAAATGGTTGCTTTGCTGATGTCATTCAGGTATATTTGAGAAATCATATTCTTTGTATGTAAAATATAATGTTTTTTTGTTTTTTTGTGGATCGTAGTTGCTAAAGTGTGTCTGTGTATATATTAGGATTTTCATGCTATATGTTGGTGGCCCTTGCATTTGAAATAATTATATTGTGAAATTGTCAACTTTTTTTTTTTTTTCGGTAGGGGCTAATGTATGCAATGTTTCTGCTAATTTATGGAAATTTTATGCAAGTTAGCCAAATCAAATTGGGGGTCGATAATGGGGAGGGGACGCGCGAAAATCACTCCATTTTCTAATTTTGCGATTTATGCACATATCCGGTAAAATCATGTAAACGGGAAAAAAAAAAAAAAAAAAAAAAAAAAAAAAAATCGTCTAGAATTGTCGGTGGGATCCTTCTGTCCCTCTC
>NW_025541656.1:0-8699 GCF_017591435.1 Portunus trituberculatus
CACAACACACCGACTCGCTCCCGCAGCTGACGGAGTGTTACTTGCTAATAATACTACCACTACTACTTGTTAATCCCACCTACTACTACCACCACTACTCGCCATGTCCGGACGCGGCAAAGGAGGAAAGGTGAAGGGAAAGTCAAAGTCCCGTTCCAGCCGTGCTGGACTCCAGTTCCCGGTCGGCAGGATTCATCGCCTCCTGAGGAAGGGCAACTACGCCGAGCGAGTGGGGGCTGGCGCCCCCGTGTACCTTGCAGCGGTCATGGAGTACCTGGCCGCCGAAGTCCTCGAGCTTGCCGGCAACGCCGCCCGCGACAACAAGAAGACTCGCATCATCCCGCGTCACCTGCAGCTGGCCATCCGGAACGACGAGGAACTTAACAAGCTCCTCTCCGGGGTCACCATTGCACAGGGTGGCGTGCTGCCAAACATTCAGGCTGTGCTCCTTCCCAAGAAGACCGAGAAGAAGTAAATCCTCTCCTCCTCAATATCATCACCAACAAGTATATACATCCGGCTCCTCTTCGGAGCCACACATTGACACATCTAGAGAATTGAATAGACTATAGTGTTAACCATGATATTAATAATAATGATGGTATATATTTTTTTGATAATGAATGATAGAAATGCTATTGGTAGAATTTTTTTTTCTCTTTATTTTTTTTTTGTTCCGGCCTGCAGCGCTGCAAAAAAAAAAAAAAAAAAAAAAAAAAAACGCCTTGCGCTGAGCAAATTATGGGATTAGGGCCCGTGTGTCAATGAGGACCTTGCTTCCCGCACACGCCCCTCTCTCTGTCTTGCTCTCTTGCTTCCCTCCTGGCTGGTAGGTAGCTAGCGGGACAGGGATCAATTAACGCGGTCGGTCACTTTGACCTGTGATCTCACTCGGCAGTCATCCAAGAGATGCGGATTAAACGTTGTCAAGTATTGCTGTGTTTGCAAAACAAACAATGCGAAATATGTTCAAAGATAAACAAGAAGCTTACTCCAACTTGCCTTTTCTTTTTTTTTTTTTCTTTTCTTTTCTTTTAGAGCATCACAATGTATATAATACAACACCGTTCAATTACCAAGTATTAAGTACCTACCTGACTTAAGGTGCGTATTGGTGCGTGCAAGTGTCCCCTCTCTTGCTTCCCTCCTGGCTGGTAGGTGGTAGGTAGGGACAGGGAGGGAGTGAGTGAGTGACCCATGGATTAACGCTTTCACTTTGACCTGTGATCTCACTCGGCGGTCATCCCCGAGAGGGGAGGGCGCGCGGATCAAACGATGTCAAGTATTGCTGTGTTTGTTTGCAAAAACAATGCAAAATATATTTAAAGATAAACAGAAACTCTCTCAACTTTTTTTTTTTTTTTTTTTCTTTAAGGTGTGCGTATTGGAGTGTGACAGCGCTGCAGGCCGGAAAATTCCCGGCAGGAACAAAAAAAAAAAAAAAAAAAAGATCTCCATACAAGTAAGCGGTCAGACCATAGTGGATAAGGTGGTGGACGTGGGATCGGGCAGACAGACAGACGTTCACGCGTCGGCTCGAAAGAATCACACCACACACCGTTTTGAAGGTATGTCAGTCGGCGAGGGGGATTTAATGAAAGGTACCTACCTACCTACATGTCACCGCGGTACCCAGGTTCTATCTAGGTGGCTACACCAAAGATGATGATGATGATGATGATGATGATGATGCGCTTCGGTGTTGATATGGACCCTCCCTCCTTGTATGGGTACCACTATAAAGAAATAAAATTGCCTGCGCCACTAATGGGCGGAAGCTTAACAAACAAACAAACAAACAGCACCTGTAGCAGCGGTTGGTGTCTGACCTCACATCACTTAGTTGATAATCCTTTCTCTTTCATTTGATTTACCTTTGAGTGATAAAACAGAGAGGAAAACAAATAGAAAGAAAGGAAAAGAAAAAAAGAAAGAAAAGGAAAAAAAAAAAAAAAAAAAAACACACACAAATTGTAATAATGACGTAAAGAGTAGGGACAACACTTTTACTTGGAACAACCATAGTCCTAGTAGTGTTAGTCTATAACTTTTTCCTTCTCTTCATTTGTGTGGACCTATAAAAGGTCCGGGATATGTTGACTCTTTTCTTATGGTGCTTTTGCAGTTGCTGTTGTTGACACCAAATTCCAGACACCAGATTTAACCGCCAAATCCGTAGAGGGTACGTCCCTGACGCTTGAGGGCGTAGACGACGTCCATGGCAGTGACGGTCTTGCGCTTGGCGTGCTCGGTGTAGGTGACGGCATCCCTGATGACGTTCTCGAGGAACACCTTTAGCACCCCACGAGTCTCCTCGTAGATGAGACCGGAGATGCGCTTGACGCCGCCTCGGCGAGCCAACCGACGGATAGCGGGCTTGGTGATGCCCTGGATGTTGTCACGCAAAACCTTACGGTGACGCTTGGCTCCTCCCTTTCCAAGTCCCTTGCCTCCCTTGCCGCGGCCAGTCATGGTGACAGATGATGAGGCGCTGCTGCGAGTAGTAGTAGTAGTGATACGATGTCTCGCTCACGAGTGTGACTCGCATTTTTGAACAGAACAGAACAGAATCAGAAAAGGAAAGATGGGGAGGGGGAAGTGGGGACAGAAGAAGAATAGATGGGTGATAAGAAGGGAGCTTCAGTAAGAGGGTAAAGTCACTGGGGCTTGACCCAGGCGCAAGATGGACTTTTGTGGTTACTGAGCGCTACGTCTATTATAGAAGTTCTTTATAAGAATGAGATGGACGCGGCAAGGGAGGCCGGCACCAGACCAGGGGAGCCAAGCAGAGCGCATTACTACCGAGCACGCAAGAGCAGAGGACCGCCAATGCCATGGACGAGGGCGACGCACCCACACGGAAGTGGCGGCCAAATCTTTTCGTCTTCAGTGCAAACAACAAACACCGTGAAGCAGGAAGAGTGAAGTACGTGATAGTAGGAGGGAAAGGATGACACATAGAGAGGATGGGGTGAGAAGTACTTCCGTATAGCGGAGGGACCTACAGTTTTACGTGGGTTCCGAACCACGGATAGTAGTAGAATTGGTGATTTGGGGTTGTAGGATATGTTTTAACTTTATTAGCGAGGTTGGTGAGGGGGGTTATGAATATTTTATTTGTGATTAAATGCATGTGATGAATGGATATTGGTGTTTGGTGGTGTCCGCCGGGAGTGGTCCGGTCCTGGAGTATCACCCTGTTCTGGGGATATCAACCTGCTATGGATATAAGTAAAGGATTAAAAATGTCAATTGGATGGAGATGGTTTGTTTTGTGAGGGTGGATGACGTGACGGCGAGATGACCGAACAGTTCCGCGTCCTCTGTGGAGGTGATGAAAATGTTCCCGCGTTTTGTGCGTTCACAGTACCTTCCATCAGTACTGGCCCCTCCATAACAGACGCGGGGGGGTGCCGCTGCCGGAACGTCATGTAGACGGCCGGGGGGCCCCATTGCCGCGCCGTCAGAGGGAGGGGTGCGGTTGTTCTCGTCATTCGCCCAGCATTGGCCGCTCCCAACTACCTCTGTGGAGGTGATGAAAATGTTCCCGCATTTTGTGCGTTCACAGTACCTTCCATCAGTACTGGCCGCTCCGCAGTAACAGACACAGGGGTGCCACTACCGGAACGTCATGCAGACGGCCGGGGCCCCATGCCGTGCCGTCACTGGGAGGAGCGGTAATGCTGTCCCCGACCCTTGGAGGTGGTCCGGTGCCCCTTAAAGCCTAGGCTGCGAGACGGAAAAATAATGCATAAAACAAAAGATGAATACAAAGCCATAAGACAAAAATATGAAAACACCACTAGGCGTTGGCACGCGGGCCCACTCCGTAGGAAGGGGCATGTGATGGGGTGTGGGTGATGCCACTCTGACACCTGGAGTGGTACTGTTAGTAGTAAAGATAAGTGAGAGGAGAGTGTGAAAGGAAGTGAAAGGAGGATGGATGGAGAGAAAATAAAATAAGGTTTGTTAGTGAAGAAGTGATAGGGAGGATGGATAGGAGTAGGAGTTAGTTAATAAGAGGGAGTGAAAGAAAGGTGAGATGAGAGATGATGAAAGAGGGGAAGAGGAGTCCGTTATCTGTAGATAGGATCAGGAGGTTCATCTGTGGGGTCAAGGAGGGTGGTGTGGGGTAGACGTCTGTGTGGTCGTGGAAGGTTTTTCAGGAAGTTGTATGTGTCTGTGTGTCTGTCTGGAAACGTGTTTAGTTGTTTGTTTATTCTGTTGTAGAGTGTGATGTTTAGTGGTAGGATGTTGGACTCCTCATGAAGAGATGAAGAGGTCCGGAAGTCGAACCACTTCGTTCCAAGTGCGAAACGAACTGCTCGGTTCTGGACCTTTTGTAGTTTTTGAAGATTGGAAGGGGCTGAGAGAGACAAGGCAAGAGGGCAGTATGTTATTAGAGGAAGAATAAAAGCTTTATAAAGGTGAAGTTTCAGCTTAGAAGTACTGTCGCGAAAACGTTCCAAGTTGCTCAGGGCCCTGAGGCAGTGGCGACTTTTTACTTATATGGGTATGAAATCTAAGGTGATTGTCGATGGTGAGGCCAAGGACAATGTTGACTTTGCTTATTGGGATGGGTACAGGGTTTGGAAAGTTTTATAAAGTGAAATTTGGCGGGGCGTTTTGGATTTGGTGTTAAAGTAGGTAACCTTAGATTTTTCTGGATGGGAGTGAATGCGCCATTCTAGCTCCCATAAGCTTGTGGTTGTTAACTCTTCTTGAATTTTGTCAGTAAGGCGATCTAACGTTCTGGCGCGCGCCAATTGTGTTACATCGTCTGCATATTGAATTGTTAAGGAATCATTGTGGGTGGGACGGGGTAGGTCGGCGGTATACATGTTGTAGAGGGTGGGAGAGAGACGGAGCCTTGTGGGACTCCGGCCTGGGGAGAAATAAGCGGAGAAGACGCCCTGGTGTCTGATTCTAGTTTCTCGCTCGTCCAAGAAACTGCACAGGATTTTTGGGTTAGGGGGTAGATCAAAGTTATTGCAAATTTTGTATTTTAATCCTGTGAGCCAGACTGTATCGAAAGCTTTTTTCACGTCTTTTGTCACTAGTGCAGATTTATAATAGGGCGAGTTTCCATCTAAATACGTGATAATACTGTTAAGGGCGTCTTCGGTTGAAGCATTACTACGAAAGCCGAATTGCTGGGGACCCAGCAATTCGTTGCTTTCGAGGTATGATCTTAACCTTTGATTAATTAACCGCTCGAAAGATTTACCGAGTATTTCCAGCAAGCTTATGGGGCGATAATTTTCAGGGAGATGTAAATTTTTGCCGGGCTTCGGGATGAGTGTTATGTTAGAAATTTTGAATGGTTTTGGGAAGTACCCGGAGGAAAGGGAGGCGTTGAAAATTTTTGTGAGGCTGGTTATAATTTCTGGGGGAAGATTTTTTACCATTGGCCAGGTTATACCTGTTGGCCCGGGTGCCCGTTTTGGGGTGTGCCTGAGCATCTTGGAGACATCCTCCTCCTCAAAGGGTGTTGTGAGATAGTGGTTTGGATCTAAGCGTGTTAGCTGTGGTGTGTTGTGAGGCAGCGTATTTTCTAAGTGTTGTTGTACGTGTGTTGTGATGTTGTTGATGTGTTCGACACTGGGCCCGTAGGCAGGGAGAGGGTGAGGATGGAAGATGTTTTGCCAGTGTGTTTTGAATGTGTCGGCTACCTGGGCTGGGTCAGAGATGCGCACGCCGTCCACTAGGAGATACTGAATCTCTCCCGCTGGCATCCCTCAGCCTGTGCACCATGTGCCAGAACTGAATGGGGTTTTGGCAGCGGGCTCCGTCCAAACGGGAGACCATAGTTCTCCAGTGGGCGCTGTGGTCATCTAGCAAGCTGTTTATGATGTGTCTGCGGAGGATGTGTGTGTCTGTGTGGTTTTGAAAAAGCGTGTTTTGTAACAGATTTGTAGTCTCTGTGTTCTGATAGAGGGTCTGAAGTCAATGTGGATTTTGTGGTGTTTTTTGGATGTGTCTGTCGGCTGATGTTATGATGTCGTTGTGAAGTCGCTCAAGGGCCCTGTCTATCTGTGTGTGTGGTAGGCCCTCGAGATGTGGTGTTTGATGTATGTCTGCAAGTGTTTCCTTGAAATGTTCCCAGTTAGTGGATCGGTAATCAGGGATGGGGTGGGAAGGAATAGAGATGGGGTTGGAGGATATTTTAAGGATGAGGGAACGTGGTCTGAGCCACAGGGTGGTCCGTGGGAGATGTGGTGATGGAAGGGTAAGGACTGGCGGTTGGAGAGGATGAGGTCGGGTCTGCCAGATCCATGATTGGTGAAGCAGGTAGGAAAATCTGGGCCAAGGAACCGGAGGCGTTTGAGTTGTGTGAGCATGAGGAGTTCTTGTCCGTGTCTGTTGTTGCTGTTGTGACGAAAGGCTGTGTGTGTGGCGTTGAGGTCAGCTAAAACGAGACTGTCGCATTTTGCCTCGCGGTAATATATATATGGAGCAGGTGCCTTCCCGGTTGTAGTAGGGTAACAATATTTCCTGTTTTTCCCACTTGATCCAACATCGCTGGGTCATACGAACACGGTCTCCGTCTCGTCGTTGACCCTCGGACCACGCATCCGAGACGTACAACCGAGAGGCAAGCAAGAAAACGGCGTAAAACCAAATAATATCGAGTCGGAGGAGGTGCCAGATTTTCCAGCCAGCGGCATGCATGCAGCGAGCAACAAGCCAACCAGCCAGCCAGCCACAGAGGAGGCAGACTGAGTCTGTGTCAGAATAATAATAATAATAATAATAATAATAATAATAATAATAAGAAGAAGAAGAAGAAGAAGAAGAAGAAGAAGAGAAGAAGAAGAAGAAGAAGAAGAAGACAGACAGACAGACAGACAGACAGACAGACAGACAGACAGACAGACAGACAGACAGACAGACTGACTGAGAGATTAATCCAATAGGGAAACGATATTAAACCAAGAAACACCTAGAAAGGACTTGATTCACAGGGTATACGGAGTATAGTAGGGCAAGCCAGGAAGAATTTAAAGGGCCTAAAATCTCACATCGAGTGCCAACGACCACACCACGTTGAACACACCGCTTCTCGTCCGATCAGCGAAGTTAAGCAACGTTGGGTCCGGTTAGTACTTGGATGGGTGACCGCCTGGGAACACCAGATGTTGTTGGCATTCCATTATTTTTCATTTATCTATTTATTTATTTATTTTTATTATTATTATTATTATTATTATAATAATAATAATAATAATAATAATAATAATAATAATAATAATAAGAAGAAGAAGAAGAAGAAGAAGAAGAAGAAGAAGGTTTGATTTGTCTATTCTTATATTGTTTTACCTGCTTATTTTATTCTTTGTTAATTCATCCATTTATTCTTGTACTACCTCGTGCCTGGATTACCAGACAAAACTGTGTATTCTAAACACACATGAATAGGAGAGGACTCGAACTGACATTTTTTTTTTCTCTCCTATAGAGAAATTGCATCGAACCGCTAGCCTAGCTTGGTGCCGGGGGGGGGAAAGGGGGGATAAGAATGACCACCTGCACGGACGTGTGCTGTGCTCTGTCGAGCTTGGATATTAACCATTGAAGTCTGAAGAAGAAGGAAAAAAAAAAAAAAAAAACCTAGAAAGTCACTGCAGCGGCTGTGGGAGGAGGAAAGACGCAAGCCGTCAGACTAACCGTGACACACGACACGCTAATAAATACGCACACTATAGTCTGACCATTTTTATGAAGATCACTTAGGCGTTGGCGTTTTTCCTGCCTGCGGCGCTGTCACACGTGTACCAATACGCGCCCCAAGTCAGGTACTTAATACTTTTTAACTGAATGGTGTTGTAGTACATATACATTGTGATGCTCTAAAGAGGCAAGTTAGAGGAATTTGTGTTTATTTTAAATAAATTTTGCATTGGTTTTGCAAACGCAACAACAATGCTTGACAACGTTTCCTCCGAGCGTTGTCACATCCTTCTGGGTGACCGAGTGAGGTCACAGGTCAAAGTGACCGTGTTAATCCATGGTGTGTGGGGAGCAAGGTTATCATTGACACATAGGCTCTAATCCCTTAATTTGCCCAGCAACGCCGCAGGCCGGGAAATTCCCAAAAATGGCAACGTCTAAGTGATCTTCACACTATAATAATCTGATTAACAATTTGTCTTGGCCATGTTGCAGTGGGTATTTGGTGAATGAAATGATCGATTGCTATCTTTACATCATCCATCCATCCTAATTTGACCTTAGAATCTAAAATGGTTGCTTTGCTGATGTCATTCAGGTATATTTGAGAAATCATATTCTTTGTATGTAAAATATAATGTTTTTTTTTTTTTGTGGATCGTAGTTGCTAAAGTGTGTCTGTGTATATATTAGGATTTTCATGCTATATGTTGGTGGCCCTTGCATTTGAAATAATTATATTGTGAAATTGTCAACTTTTTTTTTTTTTCGGTAGGGGCTAATGTATGCAATGTTTCTGCTAATTTATGGAAATTTTATGCAAATTAGCCAAATCAAATTGGGGGTCGATAATGGGGGGGGACGCGCGAAAATCACTCCATTTTCTAATTTTGCGATTTATGCACATATCCGGTAAAATCATGTAAACGGGGAAAAAAAAAAAAAAAAAAAAAAAAAAAAAAAAAAAAAAAAAAAAATCGTCTAGAATTGTCGGTGGGATCCTTCTGTCCCTCTCTCTCTCTCTCTCT
>NW_025541657.1:0-6691 GCF_017591435.1 Portunus trituberculatus
GCTCTAAAGAGGCAAGTTAGAGGAATTTGTGTTTATTTTAAATAAATTTTGCATTGGTTTTGCAAACGCAACAACAATGCTTGACAACGTTTCCTCCGAGCGTTGTCACATCCTTCTGGGTGACCGAGTGAGGTCACAGGTCAAAGTGACCGTGTTAATCCATGGTGTGTGGGGAGCAAGGTTATCATTGACACATAGGCTCTAATCCCTTAATTTGCCCAGCAACGGGAAATTCCCAAAAATGGCAACGTCTAAGTGATCTTCACACTATAATAATCTGATTAACAATTTGTCTTGGCCATGTTGCAGTGGGTATTTGGTGAATGAAATGATCGATTGCTATCTTTACATCATCCATCCATCGTAATTTGACCTTAGAATCTAAAATGGTTGCTTTGCTGATGTCATTCAGGTATATTTGAGAAATCATATTCTTTGTATGTAAAATATAATGTTTTTTTTTTTTTTTTTGTGGATCGTAGTTGCTAAAGTGTGTCTGTGTATATATTAGGATTTTCATGCTATATGTTGGTGGCCCTTGCATTTGAAATAATTATATTGTGAAATTGTCAACTTTTTTTTTTTTTCGGTAGGGGCTAATGTATGCAATGTTTCTGCTAATTTATGGAAATTTTATGCAAATTAGCCAAATCAAATTGGGGGTCGATAATGGGGGACGCGCGCGAAAATCACTCCATTTTCTAATTTTGCGATTTATGCACATATCCGGTAAAATCATGTAAACGGGGAAAAAAAAAAAAAAAAAAAAAAAAAAAAAAAAAATCGTCTAGAATTGTCGGTGGGATCCTTCTGTCCCTCTCCCCCCCTTCTCTCTCTCTCTCTCTCTCTCTCTCTCTCTCTCTCTGTGTGTGTGTTAGTTACACTGTAATTCACTGTTTGATCTGCTGCAGTCTCTGACGAGACAGCCAGACGTTACCCTACGGAACGAGCTCAGAACTCATTATTTCCGATCTTCGGATAGGTCTGAGACCAGGCACACACCACACACCGAGACAACAAGGTCACAACTCCTCGATTTACATCCCGTACCTACTCACTGCTAGGTGAACAGGGGCTACACGTGAAAGGAGACACACCCAAATATCTCCACCCGGCCGGGGAATCGAACCCCGGTCCTCTGGCTTGTGAAGCCAGCGCTCTAACCCCTGAGCTACCGGGCCGTGTGTGTGTTTCACTGTTTGATCTGCTGCAGTCTCTGACGAGACAGCCAGACGTTACCCTACGGAACGAGCTCAGAGCTCATTATTTCCGATCTTCGGATAGGCCTGAGACCAGGCACACACCACACACCGGGACAACAAGGTCACAACTCCTCGATTTACATCCCGTACCTACTCACTGCTAGGTGAACAGGGGCTACACGTGAAAGGAGACACACCCAAATATCTCCACCCGGCCAGTGTGTGTGTGTGTGTGTGTGTGTGTGTGTGTGTGTGTGTGTGTGTGTGTGTGTGTGTGTGTGTGTGTGTGTGTGTGTGTGTGTGTGTGTGAGAGAGAGAGAGAGAGAGAGAGAGAGAGAGAGAGAGAGAGAGAGAGAGAGAGAGAGAGAGAGAGAGAGAGAGAGAGAGAGAGAGAGAGAGAGAGAGAGAGAGAGAGAGAGAGAGAGAGAGAGAGAGAGAGAGAGCATTGTTGTAGCCAAGATGTCTCAGGGGATTTCGCCGTGTCAGGTCACTCACCACTCCTTTTTCCTAACTAAATGAATATTGAAAATAAAAAAACTTTTCGCGTAACAATTCTTCATAAACCACGTACTGTACATACATATATCTATGATAAATTTACATTATATCCTTTCCTTATATGAGAATGTAATCTCTCTCTCTCTCTCTCTCTCTCTCTCTCTCTCTCTCTCTCTCTCTCTCTCTCTCTCTCTCTCTCTCTCTCTCTCTCTCTCTCTCTCTCTCTCTCTCTCTCTCTCTCTCTCTCTCTGTGTGTGTGTGTGTGTGTGTGTGTGTGTGTGTGTGTGTGTGTGTGTGTGTGTGTGTGTGTGTGTGTGTGTGTGTGTGTGTGTGTGTGTGTGTGTGTGTGTGTGTGTGTGTGTGTGTGTGTGTGTGTGTGTGTGTGTGTGTGTGTGTGTGTGTGTGTGTGTTTGTGTGTGAAAATTTTTTTTTTTATTTTATTTTTGTTGTGTTTTTTTTCTCTCTTTCCTTCCTCTTTCTCTCCCTCTCGCCTGCCTCAATTTCTTTGAGTTACCCATGACATGTTGTTATGGTTAGGAGGGGGAGTTTTCTGTGGTTGTCGAACACTCTTACGTCATTCCCGTCCAATCGTAAGGCAAGGTTGGGCCCCGGCAAACCGTATTTAAAGAAGTGCCAGCCTAAGCGCTCAACTCGCCCAACTGTTCGTTCCGAGCGGCAGTAACTTACTTACTCACCATGGCACGTACTAAGCAAACGGCCCGCAAGTCCACCGGTGGCAAGGCGCCCCGCAAGCAGCTTGCCACGAAGGCAGCTCGCAAATCTGCTCCTGCCACTGGAGGTGTCAAGAAGCCCCACCGTTACAGGCCAGGAACCGTGGCCCTCCGTGAGATCCGCCGTTATCAGAAGAGCACCGAACTGCTTATCAGGAAGCTGCCTTTCCAGCGCTTGGTGCGTGAAATTGCCCAGGATTTCAAGACTGACCTCCGCTTCCAGTCCTCCGCTGTCATGGCCCTCCAGGAAGCTTCCGAGGCTTATCTCGTGGGTCTCTTTGAAGACACTAACCTGTGCGCCATCCACGCCAAGCGTGTCACTATCATGCCCAAGGACATCCAGCTGGCTCGTCGAATCCGTGGCGAGCGTGCCTAATAAGTGTGTCATCCAAGGCAAGCAAGCAACAACAAACAATATCTAGGCCCTCTTCAGGGCCAAAGGTGCTTTATCTAAAGAGAATAATATTACATAGACCATGAATGGGTTGGCTTTGATCCGTATGGTCGAGCGATTTCCTGATTAGAAGACTTTTTTTTTTCTCTCTCTCTCTCTCTCTCTCTCTCTCTCTCTCTCTCTCTCTCTCTCTCTCTCTCTCTCTCTCTCTCTCTCTCTCTCTCTCTCTCTCTCTCTCTCTCTCTCTCTCTCTCTCTCTCTCTCTCTCTCTCTCTTCTCTCTTTTTTTTTTTTTTTTTTCTTCAACCTTCCTCTCTGTGTCTAGGATCCGATATTCCATGTGCATGTTTCTGATCAGTAGTATGTCGGTGGCCGATGGAGAATGACTGCTTTCCCTCCAGTCTGATTTGTAGATATATTGATTGATTGATTCACTGCAATTCAGTCAAGAAAAGAAAGAAAGAAATAAAAAAAAAAAAAAAAAAAAAAAAAAAGGAGCGAAGATTCATGTTACAAGCTATAATAAATGTGTGCTTCCTGAGCTTTGTGTGATGAAAAACGTTATGTTACTGAAATAGGAGGCATCATCATTAATCAAGAAGAAGAAGAAGAGCATGAATGCACCCACCCTCCAAAGCCTGCCTGCCGTGATTAGTATCGTACGTACGCTTAATCATCACCATCATCATACTACTACTACTACGGGTGCTGCTGTTGTGCAGTGGATGATGGATCTCTTTGCTCTGACCCGGTTGCGAGCCTCATTAATGACGAGCCAGCCATCTAGCTCATCCATATCCATCCATCCATCCGGCTCTGGTGCACCAGCGGCGACCACCATCCACACTTGTCTATATTGTGTCTCCTTTTTTTTTGGATTCAGGTGTGGCTCCTATGGAGCCGGGTAGGGTTTGAATACTGTCTGAGACAGCAGTTGCTCTTTTTTCTTCTTTCCCCCCTTCTAGCTGACTGACAGTCAGTTTACTTGGAGGAGGTGTACTTGGTGACAGCCTTGGTGCCCTCAGAGACGGCGTGCTTTGCCAGTTCGCCGGGCAGAAGGAGACGGACGGCAGTCTGGATCTCCCGGCTGGTGATGGTGGAGCGCTTGTTGTAGTGTGCCAGGCGGGATGCCTCGGCAGCGATGCGCTCGAAAATGTCGTTCACGAAAGAGTTCATGATTGACATAGCCTTGGAGGACACGCCAGTGTCGGGGTGGACCTGCTTGAGCACCTTGTAGATGTAGATGGAGTAGCTTTCCTTCCTCCTCCGCTTCTTCTTCTTGTCCCCTTTGGCTATGGCCTTCTGAGCCTTGCCAGCCTTCTTGGCAGCCTTTCCTGATGCTTTGGGAGGCATGGTAGTAACGGCGTCGTTCAACTTGCGAAGAGTTGTGTGTTGTGTTGCACCCGACTTGAAGAGTGCCATTTATGTAAGCAATCCTGCTCAGGATCGCGAGTCGCCGCGAGAGCCAGCCTCCCGGTTGGGCGTTACGTGTTACGCGCTGATCCGATCTTCCTTTTATATAGAGGAAACGAGCCCGCCGAAGAACAGATAACGCACAACACACCGACTCGCTCCCGCAGCTGACGGAGTGTTACTTGCTAATAATACTACCACTACTACTTGTTAATCCCACCTACTACTACCACCACTACTCGCCATGTCCGGACGCGGCAAAGGAGGAAAGGTGAAGGGAAAGTCAAAGTCCCGTTCCAGCCGTGCTGGACTCCAGTTCCCGGTCGGCAGGATTCATCGCCTCCTGAGGAAGGGCAACTACGCCGAGCGAGTGGGGGCTGGCGCCCCCGTGTACCTTGCAGCGGTCATGGAGTACCTGGCCGCCGAAGTCCTCGAGCTTGCCGGCAACGCCGCCCGCGACAACAAGAAGACTCGCATCATCCCGCGTCACCTGCAGCTGGCCATCCGGAACGACGAGGAACTTAACAAGCTCCTCTCCGGGGTCACCATTGCACAGGGTGGCGTGCTGCCAAACATTCAGGCTGTGCTCCTTCCCAAGAAGACCGAGAAGAAGTAAATCCTCTCCTCCTCAATATCATCACCAACAAGTATATACATCCGGCTCCTCTTCGGAGCCACACATTGACACATCTAGAGAATTGAATAGACTATAGTGTTAACCATGATATTAATAATAATGATGGTATATATTTTTTGATAATGAATGATAGAAATGCTAATGGTAGAATTTTTTTCTCTTTATTTTTTTGTTCCGGCCTGCAGCGCTGCAAAAAAAAAAAAAAAAAAAAAAAAAAAAAACGCTTGCGCTGAGCAAATTATGGGATTAGGGCCCGTGTGTCAATGAGGACCTTGCTTCCCGCACACGCCCCTCTGTCTTGCTCTCTTGCTTCCCTCCTGGCTGGTAGGTAGCTAGCGGGACAGGGATCAATTAACGCGGTCGGTCACTTTGACCTGTGATCTCACTCGGCAGTCATCCAAGAGATGCGGATTAAACGTTGTCAAGTATTGCTGTGTTTGCAAAACAAACAAACAATGCGAAATATGTTCAAAGATAAACAAGAAGCTTACTCCAACTTGCCTTTTCTTTTTCTTTTTTTTTTCTTTCTTTTTCTTTTAGAGCATCACAATGTATATAATACAACACCGTTCAATTACCAAGTATTAAGTACCTACCTGACTTAAGGTGCGTATTGGTGCGTGCAAGTGTCCCCTCTCTTGCTTCCCTCCTGGCTGGTAGGTGGTAGGTAGGGACAGGGAGGGAGTGAGTGAGTGACCCATGGATTAACGCTTTCACTTTGACCTGTGATCTCACTCGGCGGTCATCCCCGAGAGGGGAGGGCGCGCGGATCAAACGATGTCAAGTATTGCTGTGTTTGTTTGCAAAAACAATGCAAAATATATTTAAAGATAAACAGAAACTCTCCAACTTTTTTTTTTTTTTTTTTTTTTTTGTTCTTTAAGGTGTGCGTATTGGAGTGTGACAGCGCTGCAGGCCGGAAAATTCCCGGCAGGAACAAAAAAAAAAAAAAAAAACCTAAAAGATCTCCATACAAGTAAGCGGTCAGACCATAGTGGATAAGGTGGTGGACGTGGGATCGGGCAGACAGACAGACGTTCACGCGTCGGCTCGAAAGAATCACACCACACACCGTTTTGAAGGTATGTCAGTCGGCGAGGGGGATTTAATGAAAGGTACCTACCTACCTACATGTCACCGCGGTACCCAGGTTCTATCTAGGTGGCTACACCAAAGATGATGATGATGATGATGATGATGATGATGCGCTTCGGTGTTGATATGGACCCTCCCTCCTTGTATGGGTACCACTATAAAGAAATAAAATTGCCTGCGCCACTAATGGGCGGAAGCTTAACAAACAAACAAACAAACAAACAGCACCTGTAGCAGCGGTTGGTGTCTGACCTCACATCACTTAGTTGATAATCCTTTCTCTTTCATTTGATTTACCTTTGAGTGATAAAACAGAGAGGAAAACAAATAGAAAGAAAGGAAAAGAAAAAAAAAGAAAAGGAAAAAAAAAAAAAAAAAAAACACACACACAAATTGTAATAATGACGTAAAGAGTAGGGACAACACTTTTACTTGGAACAACCATAGTCCTAGTAGTGTTAGTCTATAACTTTTTCCTTCTCTTCATTTGTGTGGACCTATAAAAGGTCCGGGATATGTTGACTCTTTTCTTATGGTGCTTTTGCAGTTGCTGTTGTTGACACCAAATTCCAGACACCAGATTTAACCGCCAAATCCGTAGAGGGTACGTCCCTGACGCTTGAGGGCGTAGACGACGTCCATGGCAGTGACGGTCTTGCGCTTGGCGTGCTCGGTGTAGGTGACGGCATCCCTGATGACGTTCTCGAGGAACACCTTTAGCA
>NW_025541658.1:0-16601 GCF_017591435.1 Portunus trituberculatus
GGAAAGGATATAATGTAAATTTATCATAGATATATGTATGTACAGTACGTGGTTTATGAAGAATTGTTACGCGAAAAGTTTTTTTATTTTCAATATTCATTTAGTTAGGAAAAGGAGTGGTGAGTGACCTGACACGGCGAAATCCCTGAGACATCTTGGCTACAACAATGCTCTCTCTCTCTCTCTCTCTCTCTCTCTCTCTCTCTCTCTCTCTCTCTCTCTCTCTCTCTCTCTCTCTCTCTCTCTCTCTCTCTCTCTCTCTCTCTCTCTCTCTCTCTCTCTCACACACACACACACACACACACACACACACACACACACACACACACACACACACACTGGCCGGGTGGAGATATTTGGGTGTGTCTCCTTTCACGTGTAGCCCCTGTTCACCTAGCAGTGAGTAGGTACGGGATGTAAATCGAGGAGTTGTGACCTTGTTGTCCCGGTGTGTGGTGTGTGCCTGGTCTCAGGCCTATCCGAAGATCGGAAATAATGAGCTCTGAGCTCGTTCCGTAGGGTAACGTCTGGCTGTCTCGTCAGAGACTGCAGCAGATCAAACAGTGAAACACACACACGGCCCGGTAGCTCAGGGGTTAGAGCGCTGGCTTCACAAGCCAGAGGACCGGGGTTCGATTCCCCGGCCGGGTGGAGATATTTGGGTGTGTCTCCTTTCACGTGTAGCCCCTGTTCACCTAGCAGTGAGTAGGTACGGGATGTAAATCGAGGAGTTGTGACCTTGTTGTCCCGGTGTGTGGTGTGTGCCTGGTCTCAGACCTATCCGAAGATCGGAAATAATGAGTTCTGAGCTCGTTCCGTAGGGTAACGTCTGGCTGTCTCGTCAGAGACTGCAGCAGATCAAACAGTGAATTACATGCAGTGTTAACACACACACAAGGAGAGAGAGAGAGAGAGAGAGAGAGAGAGAGAGAGAAGAGAGGGACAGAAGGATCCCACCGACAATTCTAAACGATTTTTTTTTTTTTTTTTTTTTTTTTTTTTTTTTTTTTTTTTTTTTCCCGTTTACATGATTTTACCGGATATGTGCATAAATCGCAAAATTAGAAAATGGAGTGATTTTCGCGCGTCCCCCCCATTATCGACCCCCAATTTGATTTGGCTAATTTGCATAAAATTTCCATAAATTAGCAGAAACATTGCATACATTAGCCCCTACCGAAAAAAAAAAAAAGTTGACAATTTCACAATATAATTATTTCAAATGCAAGGGCCACCAACATATAGCATGAAAATCCTAATATATACACAGACACACTTTAGCAACTACGATCCACAAAAAAAAAAAAAACATTATATTTTACATACAAAGAATATGATTTCTCAAATATACCTGAATGACATCAGCAAAGCAACCATTTTAGATTCTAAGGTCAAATTAGGATGGATGGATGATGTAAAGATAGCAATCGATCATTTCATTCACCAAATACCCACTGCAACATGGCCAAGACAAATTGTTAATCAGATTATTATAGTGTGAAGATCACTTAGACGTTGCCATTTTTGGGAATTTCCCGGCCTGCGGCGTTGCTGGGCAAATTAAGGGATTAGAGCCTATGTGTCAATGATAACCTTGCTCCCCACACACCATGGATTAACACGGTCACTTTGACCTGTGACCTCACTCGGTCACCCAGAAGGATGTGACAACGCTCGGAGGAAACGTTGTCAAGCATTGTTGTTGCGTTTGCAAAACCAATGCAAAATTTATTTAAAAATAAACACAAATTCCTCTAACTTGCCTCTTTAGAGCATCACAATGTATATGTACTACAACACCATTCAGTTAAAAAGTATTAAGTACCTGACTTGGGGCGCGTATTGGTACACGTGTGACAGCGCCGCAGGCAGGAAAATCCCCAAAAACGCCAACGCCTAAGTGATCTTCATAAAAATGGTCAGACTATAGTGTGCGTATTTATTAGCGTGTCGTGTGTCACGGTTAGTCTGACGGCTTGCGTCTTTCCTCCTCCCACAGCCGCTGCAGTGACTTTCTAGGTTTTTTTTTTTTTTTTTTTCCTTCTTCTTCAGACTTCAATGGTTAATATCCAAGCTCGACAGAGCACAGCACACGTCCGTGCAGGTGGTCATTCTTATCCCCCCTCCCCCGGCACCAAGCTAGGCTAGCGGTTCGATGCAATTTCTCTATAGGAGAGAAAAAAAATGTCAGTTCGAGTCCTCTCCTATTCATGTGTGTTTAGAATACACAGTTTTGTCTGGTAATCCAGGCACGAGGTAGTACAAGAATAAATGGATGAATTAACAAAGAATAAAATAAGCAGGTAAAACAATATAAGAATAGACAAATCAAACCTTCTTCTTCTTCTTCTTCTTCTTCTTATTATTATTATTATTATTATTATTATTATTATTATTATTATTATTAATAATAATAATAATAATAATAATAAAAATAAATAAATAAATAGATAAATGAAAAATAATGGAATGCCAACAACATCTGGTGTTCCCAGGCGGTCACCCATCCAAGTACTAACCGGACCCAACGTTGCTTAACTTCGCTGATCGGACGAGAAGCGGTGTGTTCAACGTGGTGTGGTCGTTGGCACTCGATGTGAGATTTTAGGCCCCTTTAAATTCTTCCTGGCTTGCCCTACTATACTCCGTATACCCTGTGAATCAAGTCCTTTCTAGGTGTTTCTTGGTTTAATATCGTTTCCCTATTGGATTAATCTCTGTCAGTCTGTCTGTCTGTCTGTCTGTCTGTCTGTCTGTCTGTCTCTCTCATTCTTCTTCTTCTTCTTCTTCTTCTTCTTCTTCTTCTTCTTCTTCTTCTTCTTATTATTATTATTATTATTATTATTATTATTATTATTCTGACACAGACTCAGTCTGCCTCCTCTGTGGCTGGCTGGCTGGTTGGCTTGTTGCTCGCTGCATGCATGCCGCTGGCTGGAAAATCTGGCACCTCCTCCGACTCGATATTATTTGGTTTTACGCCGTTTTCTTGCTTGCCTCTCGGTTGTACGTCTCGGATGCGTGGTCCGAGGGTCAACGACGAGACGGAGACCGTGTTCGTATGACCCAGCGATGTTGGATCAAGTGGGAAAAACAGGAAATATTGTTACCCTACTACAACCGGGAAGGCACCTGCTCCATATATATATTACCGCGAGGCAAAAATGCGAGTCACACTCGTGAGCGAGACATCGTATCACTACTACTACTACTACTACTCGCAGCAGCGCCTCATCATCTGTCACCATGACTGGCCGCGGCAAGGGAGGCAAGGGACTTGGAAAGGGAGGAGCCAAGCGTCACCGTAAGGTTTTGCGTGACAACATCCAGGGCATCACCAAGCCCGCTATCCGTCGGTTGGCTCGCCGAGGCGGCGTCAAGCGCATCTCCGGTCTCATCTACGAGGAGACTCGTGGGTGCTAAAGGTGTTCCTCGAGAACGTCATCAGGGATGCCGTCACCTACACCGAGCACGCCAAGCGCAAGACCGTCACTGCCATGGACGTCGTCTACGCCCTCAAGCGTCAGGGACGTACCCTCTACGGATTTGGCGGTTAAATCTGGTGTCTGGAATTTGGTGTCAACAACAGCAACTGCAAAAGCACCATAAGAAAAGAGTCAACATATCCCGGACCTTTTATAGGTCCACACAAATGAAGAGAAGGAAAAGTTATAGACTAACACTACTAGGACTATGGTTGTTCCAAGTAAAAGTGTTGTCCCTACTCTTTACGTCATTACTACAATTTGTGTGTGTTTTTTTTTTTTTTTTTTTTTCCTTTTCTTTCTTTTTTCTTTTCCTTTCTTTCTATTTGTTTTCCTCTCTGTTTTATCACTCAAAGGTAAATCAAATGAAAGAGAAAGGATTATCAACTAAGTGATGTGAGGTCAGACACCAACCGCTGCTACAGGTGCTGTTTGTTTGTTTGTTTGTTAAGCTTCCGCCCATTAGTGGCGCAGGCAATTTTATTTCTTTATAGTGGTACCCATACAAGGAGGGAGGGTCCATATCAACACCGAAGCGCATCATCATCATCATCATCATCATCATCATCTTTGGTGTAGCCACCTAGATAGAACCTGGGTACCGCGGTGACATGTAGGTAGGTAGGTACCTTTCATTAAATCCCCCTCGCCGACTGACATACCTTCAAAACGGTGTGTGGTGTGATTCTTTCGAGCCGACGCGTGAACGTCTGTCTGTCTGCCCGATCCCACGTCCACCACCTTATCCACTATGGTCTGACCGCTTACTTGTATGGAGATCTTTTAGGTTTTTTTTTTTTTTTTTTGTTCCTGCCGGGAATTTTCCGGCCTGCAGCGCTGTCACACTCCAATACGCACACCTTAAAGAAAAAAAAAAAAAAAAAAAGTTGGAGAGTTTCTGTTTATCTTTAAATATATTTTGCATTGTTTTTGCAAACAAACACAGCAATACTTGACATCGTTTGATCCGCGCGCCCTCCTCTCGGGGATGACCGCCGAGTGAGATCACAGGTCAAAGTGAAAGCGTTAATCCATGGGTCACTCACTCACTCCCTCCCTCCCTGTCCCTACCTACCACCTACCAGCCAGGAGGGAAGCAAGAGAGGGGGGACACTTGCACGCACCAATACGCACCTTAAGTCAGGTAGGTACTTAATACTTGGTAATTGAACGGTGTTGTATTATATACATTGTGATGCTCTAAAAGAAAAGAAAAGAAAAAAAAAGAAAAAGAAAAGGCAAGTTGGAGTAAGCTTCTTGTTTATCTTTGAACATATTTCGCATTGTTTGTTTGTTTTTTTTGCAAACACAGCAATACTTGACAACGTTTAATCCGCATCTCTTGGATGACTGCCGAGTGAGATCACAGGTCAAAGTGACCGACCGCGTTAATTGATCCCTGTCCCGCTAGCTACCTACCAGCCAGGAGGGAAGCAAGAGAGCAAGACAGAGAGGGGCGTGTGCGGGAAGCAAGGTCCTCATTGACACACGGGCCCTAATCCCATAATTTGCTCAGCGCAAGGCGTTTTTTTTTTTTTTTTTTTTTTTTTTTGCAGCGCTGCAGGCCGGAACAAAAAAATAAAGAGAAAAAAATTCTACCATTAGCATTTCTATCATTCATTATCAAAAAAATATATACCATCATTATTATTAATATCATGGTTAACACTATAGTCTATTCAATTCTCTAGATGTGTCAATGTGTGGCTCCGAAGAGGAGCCGGATGTATATACTTGTTGGTGATGATATTGAGGAGGAGAGGATTTACTTCTTCTCGGTCTTCTTGGGAAGGAGCACAGCCTGAATGTTTGGCAGCACGCCACCCTGTGCAATGGTGACCCCGGAGAGGAGCTTGTTAAGTTCCTCGTCGTTCCGGATGGCCAGCTGCAGGTGACGCGGGATGATGCGAGTCTTCTTGTTGTCGCGGGCGGCGTTGCCGGCAAGCTCGAGGACTTCGGCGGCCAGGTACTCCATGACCGCTGCAAGGTACACGGGGGCGCCAGCCCCCACTCGCTCGGCGTAGTTGCCCTTCCTCAGGAGGCGATGAATCCTGCCGACCGGGAACTGGAGTCCAGCACGGCTGGAACGGGACTTTGACTTTCCCTTCACCTTTCCTCCTTTGCCGCGTCCGGACATGGCGAGTAGTGGTGGGTAGTAGGTGGGATTAACAAGTAGTAGTGGTAGTATTATTAGCAAGTAACACTCCGTCAGCTGCGGGAGCGAGTCGCTGTGTTGTGCGTTATCTGTTCTTCGGCGGGCTCGAGGTGTCAAGGCTAATCCCTGCCAATGACGCCATCGTGATCCTCACACCCACCGACAAGGATGCAGATGCTGTGTTTCTTAACGACACCCCCAACCGTCTGGCTTCAGCAGGATTTACACCGATCGTTCCTCCCGAGCTACGAGCTCAGAGGACAGTGATTTGCCATGGTCTGGACGAGTTGGTATACGAACATTCGCCTGAGGAGAACACGACTGGGCAAAGGCAGAGGATGTGTTCAAGTTCCCCCGCTCCTCCACCTGCAAAATCACCTTTACAGACTCGAACATGGCTAAAAGGCACTGTTGGAAGGGTTGAATCTCTTCCAAATACACGTCTCGGGACACCAGATGCGTCAGGAAATGTTCATCCCTCTCCTGACATGCAACAGGTGCAACGTGGTGGAGGACCACCCAACCAACAGTTGCCCCCGTCCAGCAGGATACATGCGGTGCTCTGAATGCGGGAGCGAAGAGCACACGTTCAGAAGCTGCCCTGCCCCCTCCAAGACGTGCTTCAACTGTGGTGGGGATCACAGTGCCAGAGCCATGCGGTGTCCCATCCGCAAGGAGGCACTAAAGAAGAAAGAAGAGGCAATCAGGAAGGCTCATGTCCGACCTGGTGTCTCTTATGCCCAGACGACGACACAACAGGCACCCGCCCCAACCGGGCTCGCCTCACCCGACCCCACCAAGTCACTGGCAGGCCTGCTATGCCTATGGCACGCACACCTGACCAACTCCACCAACCCCGGGTGCTTCCAGCAGGTCCTCTCCAAGGGTCTGGCGGACAAT
Organism: Portunus trituberculatus; assembly: GCF_017591435.1. NCBI lineage: Eukaryota > Metazoa > Arthropoda > Malacostraca > Decapoda > Portunidae > Portunus > Portunus trituberculatus. Next base: position 6,541 of record NW_025541658.1, read on the forward strand.
GGGCTCCCAGACATAAAGCTGCCTCCCCCTCTGCCTCTCAGGCCCTCTGAGTCAGTCGTCAGGGCCCTCGCTGAGGGAGCAGCCCAAGCCATCGCGACGGGAGGGCCAGCACCAGTCAGCTCTGCCATCGCTGAAGAAGAAGAACCATCCAGCCCCCCGTCCTCAGCTCCCTCTCCCAGCGCGGAGGATACCGAGGACACAGAGGATGAAGAAGATGAAGAGGAAGCAAGCCAGGACCCACCCGCACAAGAAGTGGGTTACGCTTTTGTGGGAAGGAGCAGCAAAAGGAAGAGGATCCCAAGCTCCTACAACGACCTCGTCCACTGCCTCAACCAGAAGACCCTGATCTTCATCCAGTCCGGGCCCGCCCGACTGAAGCCGAAGATCATGAACCACGTTAAGGAAAACATCGGCTCCCTCCATCACTGGATCATCAATATGACCGAGGTGTACGAGCGAGCCAAGACCGATCCCCAACCGGTCCTACTAGACGCACTTCCAGGTAGATACACCCTTGCACGTGAGTAATGCCTCGTCTTCGCGTAATCCAGCACAACGTCCTCTCCTGGGGTAACCGTAAGTATGACCTAATTAACACTTACAGACACTATGACCCTGACATTATTCTTATTAACAGCCACGGACTCTCTGACGAGACACGTCTTAAAATACCAGGTTTCAGAGTTTACCAGCGTAACTTCAGTAACACCCAAAACGACGGGGTAGCTATAGCCGTAAAAACCCACCTACACCATAAAGTTGAAGATGATTACCTATCCGAGACACTTGCAATAGAGACTGACACTCCAGACGGACCTCTGCTTATCGCAACTAGCTACCTCCCCCCTCGACGACCTTACTTACCCCACCCAGACTTTCTTCGTATACTTCGAAGACAGACGCCAGTCTTCCTAGTCGGAGACCTTAACGCAAGACATACGTTTCTTGGCAACTCCACTACCAACCAAGTAGGGAGAGACTTAGTGGACTATTTCAGACGACACACTGCATGTCACATTGGCCCACATTTCCCACTTTCTTCAACTATCAATCTTCATCTTCACCAGACATTGCACTGATGAACAGAGCAAACTTTCTAAACTATTCTCTCACACCAGGGCCCCTGACGACCAGCGACCACGTACCTATAATCCTGGACATCTCCACCTCCCCTATCCTAATTCCTACTCCCCCGACACACAAATATCACAGAACTAACTGGGACGCCTTCAAAGAGGACGCCGCCCTTCGGATGACGGACCTCCCAGACATCACCTACGGTTCCTTGGAGGAAATTGATAACGCACTGGAGACATGGATGACCACAGTAAGGACTACAGCGGACAAACATATTCCACAGACGACGTTCAAACTCGGCCCAGCCCCAAGGCCTTCTCGGGCCACGCAGCTGCTCAGAATCCAGTTTCGGGCACTGCGAGACAGAGCATTGATGAGGGGATGGTCCTATGAAGATTACAGGCGGTACACCCGGCTAAAGGTTGCACTGCAAGACTCTCGACAGACCGAAGCTAGAGAGCACTGGGGAAGGAAGTTGGCTGGCCTAGCTGCCAACTACCGGGACCCCAGGAAGTTCTGGCGGGAGCTCAAATGCCTCTCGGGTAAAACAACAGGACCAGACAGTTACTTAATAGACGAAACAGGCGACAAAAAATTTACTAACGCCGACAAAGAACAACTATTTACGTCCTTATGGGATCGTATTTACAGGGAAGACTATGATGACGACTTTGACGACAATGACCAGGTGCTGGATTACATGGCTGCCTCTGTGCAAAGGTCCTACCCATATGACTCCGCCGACCCTGCCCGTCTCACTGGCACATCCTCTCTAGACTGTCTTATTTCCGCCCAGGAACTGGCCTCCGCCATCAAACGCGGAAGGCCGACCTGCCCTGGCGGAAGTAAGATCAACAGTATTATACTCTCATATCTTCCAGATTCTGCATTATCCAGACTGCGGGCTATTTTCAATGCAACACTGTCTGCCGGTTACTTTCCTGATGGGTTCAAGCAAGCTGAGATGAGGTTGATTCCGAAGGCCGGAAAACCTCCCACACGACCAGAGAGCTACCGGCCCATCTCCTTGCTCGAGGTACCCGGAAAGCTGCTGGAAAGGATAGTCACCTCGCGGCTACGCATCCACTTGGAGATAGGTAACCACCTCCATCCAGCACAGTACGGCTTCAGGAGTGGGAGAGGGACAACGCACGCCATTGCCCTAGCCACGGAGACCATGGCCCTACATCAAGCTAACAGGTCCCGCTGCAACTTGGTTTTGAGGGACGTAAGTAAGGCGTTTGACCGTGTCTGGCATCTTGGATTGAAGTACAAAATACTTCACCTGGGTCTGCCGGGCCCGGTCGAGCGCCTACTCTGTGATTTCCTGGAAGACAGGACAGCCAAGGTGAGAGTAGGGAATCACCTTGGCCCAGCTTTCCCTCTTGCCACCGGAGTCCCACAGGGAAGTGTGCTCTCACCCACCCTTTACAACATCTACACCAGTGACTGCCCAGCTGCTGTCGCTGGTATTAACGTACTGTATGCTGATGATGTTTCACAGGTTGTTTACCACCCAGGCCGCTCCAGCAGGATGGCGAACGCCCGCACCAGCAGAGAGATCGCCCGCGTCAACGCCTATGAGAAGGAGTGGAGGATCAGGACCAACATGGCCAAGTTCACCGTTATTCCCCTCGCCACAAAGACCCCCGCTCCACTGTTTGTGGACGGGGATGACGTCGAGTTCAGTCCCAGGGGTTCTCTCTTGGGGCTGTCCGTGACTTCCATGGGATACACCACACATGTGTCACAACGTGTAACAAGAGCGAGAACAGCCCTCACCAGGCTGTATCGCTTCAGGGACTTGGCCACTGGTCTCAAGCTCCATCTTATTAAGGCTCTTGTACTACCTCTTCTCACTTACCCGCCTATCCCTGTGCATGCACTCTCCAACACAGCCATCAGCAGACTGCAGAAAGTGCAGAACAGCGCCCTGAGGTTTGCCTTCGGTACTAGATGGGACGACTTCACCAGCTCGGCAACGCTCCACGAGGCCGCGTCCTCCCAGCCCTGAACGTCCGCCTCCACGAGATGGCCACCAAGGTGTGGCAGCGGATGGAGGACGAAGGATGGGATCAGTACCGACACCTGCAGGCACTGCACGAGGAGGCTCCACACCGGCAGCATGCATGGTTCCCAAGGAGTCTCCTAAAACTGCAAGAAGGACAACCAGAACCACGATACAGGTGAAAGTTAAAATTACAGTTAAGAAAATTTCTCTTATTACCTAGCCCCTTACCACCCCCTTCAGATAACCTGTATCTTTTTCTATCCTCCTCCCCCAAGCCTTACTATGTCATACTGTCAGTTGTAAATTTATCCACAGAACACTTCTTGCTGCCATCTCCTCGGCAGCCACACCATCATCCAATTGCTGAGGACGGAGGGAGAGATCGCATGCAGCCCTACCGAGAGTCGAGAACGATGACGGCGCAGCTGACCAGCGGAGAGAAGACAAGGCACTCCGGGGACCTGCCAGGTCTGATGACATCGCCAGATGACACCGACGGCAGCCCCAGTGCTGGTTCCTTCGGTGTGTTTTCCCCCCTCAAGCCCTACGCCCTGAGTTGCTGGGACAGTGGCCTATGTCGCAGCAAGGGTACTGGCCACCGGGACGCTCGCAAAACTCCCGGCAGTAGGGCTGAGCTTCCGGGACGCACCGAAGATGGGTTCGTGCCAGGAGTGACAACGGACCACGTCACCCACGGCCAACCTGCGAACCATGTCTTCAGTACCAATCGTGGAACTCCCCCGCCGACCTACAAGGATGGCGGGAGAACGAACATCAACCCACACTACCACAGGATATGACATTCACCTCGAAGTGCTCTTCAACTTCGTGTGCCACCTGAAAGACAATAACCCTCATGTGACCTATAGACTTACATAGATATCTATATATATGTACATATTCTCCTTTAACCCTTAAGACGTCCACAGCAACACGGGTGGTTTTCCTCCGGGAGCTCCGGTTTCCACCCAGAAGACATCTGTGTTGCTGTGGAAATTTTTTATTTTTTATTTTTTAAACATGTAAGAATTTTTAATATTTTGACATCTGTAAATACTACTGTTACCTTCTAGTAGATGTTAGAATAACATATTTAAAAGTACCATGTAACCCTCCAGCTAACTCCTTATCTATCTCACAGCAGTATGGGTGGTTTTCCCCCGGGAACTCCGGTTTCCACCCTTAACCCAGCCAGCACATACTGCCCTGTGATATTTCACTCCTTTACAGTAGCAGGCCGGACCGCCCGGCAACTTTCATCTCCTACTATATTTCTATATTTCCTCACTTTTTTCTTCTGTTGTACCAGTTTCGGTACACCCCCCCCCCTCTTGTGTAACCCATCTTTACTAATAAACTTTGAAACTTTGAAACTTTGGTGCAACACAACACACAACTCTTCGCAAGTTGAACGACGCCGTTACTACCATGCCTCCCAAAGCATCAGGAAAGGCTGCCAAGAAGGCTGGCAAGGCTCAGAAGGCCATAGCCAAAGGGGACAAGAAGAAGAAGCGGAGGAGGAAGGAAAGCTACTCCATCTACATCTACAAGGTGCTCAAGCAGGTCCACCCCGACACTGGCGTGTCCTCCAAGGCTATGTCAATCATGAACTCTTTCGTGAACGACATTTTCGAGCGCATCGCTGCCGAGGCATCCCGCCTGGCACACTACAACAAGCGCTCCACCATCACCAGCCGGGAGATCCAGACTGCCGTCCGTCTCCTTCTGCCCGGCGAACTGGCAAAGCACGCCGTCTCTGAGGGCACCAAGGCTGTCACCAAGTACACCTCCTCCAAGTAAACTGACTGTCAGTCAGCTAGAAGGGGAAAGAAGAAAAAAGAGCAACTGCTGTCTCAGACAGTATTCAAACCCTACCCGGCTCCATAGGAGCCACACCTGAATCCAAAAAAAAAGGAGACACAATATAGACAAGTGTGGATGGTGGTCGCCGCTGGTGCACCAGAGCCGGATGGATGGATGGATATGGATGAGCTAGATGGCTGGCTCGTCATTAATGAGGCTCGCAACCGGGTCAGAGCAAAGAGATCCATCATCCACTGCACAACAGCAGCACCCCGTAGTAGTAGTAGTATGATGATGGTGATGATTAAGCGTACGTACGATACTAATCACGGCAGGCAGGCTTTGGAGGGTGGGTGCATTCATGCTCTTCTTCTTCTTCTTGATTAATGATGATGCCTCCTATTTCAGTAACATAACGTTTTTCATCACACAAAGCTCAGGAAGCACACATTTATTATAGCTTGTAACATGAATCTTCGCTCCTTTTTTTTTTTTTTTTTTTTTTTTTTTTATTTCTTTCTTTCTTTTCTTGACTGAATTGCAGTGAATCAATCAATCAATATATCTACAAATCAGACTGGAGGAAAGCAGTCATTCTCCATCGGCCACCGACATACTACTGATCAGAAACATGCACATGGAATATCGGATCCTAGACACAGAGAGGAAGGTTGAAAAAAAGAAAAAAAGAGAGAGAGAGAGAGAGAGAGAGAGAGAGAGAGAGAGAGAGAGAGAGAGAGAGAGAGAGAGAGAGAGAGAGAGAGAGAGAGAGAGAGAGAGAGAGAGAGAGAGAGAGAGAGAGAGAGAGAGAGAGAAAAAAAAAAGTCTTCTAATCAGGAAATCGCTCGACCATACGGATCAAAGCCAACCCATTCATGGTCTATGTAATATTATTCTCTTTAGATAAAGCACCTTTGGCCCTGAAGAGGGCCTAGATATTGTTTGTTGTTGCTTGCTTGCCTTGGATGACACACTTATTAGGCACGCTCGCCACGGATTCGACGAGCCAGCTGGATGTCCTTGGGCATGATAGTGACACGCTTGGCGTGGATGGCGCACAGGTTAGTGTCTTCAAAGAGACCCACGAGATAAGCCTCGGAAGCTTCCTGGAGGGCCATGACAGCGGAGGACTGGAAGCGGAGGTCAGTCTTGAAATCCTGGGCAATTTCACGCACCAAGCGCTGGAAAGGCAGCTTCCTGATAAGCAGTTCGGTGCTCTTCTGATAACGGCGGATCTCACGGAGGGCCACGGTTCCTGGCCTGTAACGGTGGGGCTTCTTGACACCTCCAGTGGCAGGAGCAGATTTGCGAGCTGCCTTCGTGGCAAGCTGCTTGCGGGGCGCCTTGCCACCGGTGGACTTGCGGGCCGTTTGCTTAGTACGTGCCATGGTGAGTAAGTAAGTTACTGCCGCTCGGAACGAACAGTTGGGCGAGTTGAGCGCTTAGGCTGGCACTTCTTTAAATACGGTTTGCCGGGGCCCAACCTTGCCTTACGATTGGACGGGAATGACGTAAGAGTGTTCGACAACCACAGAAAACTCCCCCCTCCTAACCATAACAACATGTCATGGGTAACTCAAAGAAATTGAGGCAGGCGAGAGGGAGAGAAAAGAGGAAGGAAAGAGAGAAAAGAAAACACAACAAAAAATAAAATAAAATAAAATTTTTTAAACACACACACACACACACACACACACACACACACACACACACACACACACAAACACACACACACACACACACACACACACACACACACACACACACACACACACACACACACACACACACACACACACACACACACACACACACACACACACACACACACACACACACACAGAGAGAGAGAGAGAGAGAGAGAGAGAGAGAGAGAGAGAGAGAGAGAGAGAGAGAGAGAGAGAGAGAGAGAGAGAGAGAGAGAGAGAGAGAGAGAGAGAGATTACATTCTCATATAAGGAAAGGATATAATGTAAATTTATCATAGATATATGTATGTACAGTACGTGGTTTATGAAGAATTGTTACGCGAAAAGTTTTTTTTATTTTCAATATTCATTTAGTTAGGAAAAGGAGTGGTGAGTGACCTGACACGGCGAAATCCCTGAGACATCTTGGCTACAACAATGCTCTCTCTCTCTCTCTCTCTCTCTCTCTCTCTCTCTCTCTCTCTCTCTCTCTCTCTCTCTCTCTCTCTCTCTCTCTCTCTCTCTCTCTCTCTCTCTCTCTCTCTCTCTCTCTCTCTCTCTCTCTCTCTCTCACACACACACACACACACACACACACACACACACACACACACACACACACACACACACACACTGGCCGGGTGGAGATATTTGGGTGTGTCTCCTTTCACGTGTAGCCCCTGTTCACCTAGCAGTGAGTAGGTACGGGATGTAAATCGAGGAGTTGTGACCTTGTTGTCCCGGTGTGTGGTGTGTGCCTGGTCTCAGGCCTATCCGAAGATCGGAAATAATGAGCTCTGAGCTCGTTCCGTAGGGTAACGTCTGGCTGTCTCGTCAGAGACTGCAGCAGATCAAACAGTGAAACACACACACGGCCCGGTAGCTCAGGGGTTAGAGCGCTGGCTTCACAAGCCAGAGGACCGGGGTTCGATTCCCCGGCCGGGTGGAGATATTTGGGTGTGTCTCCTTTCACGTGTAGCCCCTGTTCACCTAGCAGTGAGTAGGTACGGGATGTAAATCGAGGAGTTGTGACCTTGTTGTCCCGGTGTGTGGTGTGTGCCTGGTCTCAGACCTATCCGAAGATCGGAAATAATGAGTTCTGAGCTCGTTCCGTAGGGTAACGTCTGGCTGTCTCGTCAGAGACTGCAGCAGATCAAACAGTGAATTACACACACACACACACACACAGAGAGAGAGAGAGAGAGAGAGAGAGAGAGAGAGAGAGAGAGAGAGAGGGACAGAAGGATCCCACCGACAATTCTAGACGATTTTTTTTTTTTTTTTTTTTTTTTTTTTTTTTTTTTCCCGTTTACATGATTTTACCGGATATGTGCATAAATCGCAAAATTAGAAAATGGAGTGATTTTCGCGCGCGTCCCCCCCCCATTATCGACCCCCCCCCCCCAATTTGATTTGGCTAATTTGCATAAAATTTCCATAAATTAGCAGAAACATTGCATACATTAGCCCCTACCGAAAAAAAAAAAAAGTTGACAATTTCACAATATAATTATTTCAAATGCAAGGGCCACCAACATATAGCATGAAAATCCTAATATATACACAGACACACTTTAGCAACTACGATCCACAAAAAAAAAAAAAAACATTATATTTTACATACAAAGAATATGATTTCTCAAATATACCTGAATGACATCAGCAAAGCAACCATTTTAGATTCTAAGGTCAAATTAGGATGGATGGATGATGTAAAGATAGCAATCGATCATTTCATTCACCAAATACCCACTGCAACATGGCCAAGACAAATTGTTAATCAGATTATTATAGTGTGAAGATCACTTAGACGTTGCCATTTTTGGGAATTTCCCGGCCTGCGGCGTTGCTGGGCAAATTAAGGGATTAGAGCCTATGTGTCAATGATAACCTTGCTCCCCACACACCATGGATTAACACGGTCACTTTGACCTGTGACCTCACTCGGTCACCCAGAAGGATGTGACAACGCTCGGAGGAAACGTTGTCAAGCATTGTTGTTGCGTTTGCAAAACCAATGCAAAATTTATTTAAAATAAACACAAATTCCTCTAACTTGCCTCTTTAGAGCATCACAATGTATATGTACTACAACACCATTCAGTTAAAAAGTATTAAGTACCTGACTTGGGGCGCGTATTGGTACACGTGTGACAGCGCCGCAGGCAGGAAAATCCCCAAAAACGCCAACGCCTAAGTGATCTTCATAAAAATGGTCAGACTATAGTGTGCGTATTTATTAGCGTGTCGTGTGTCACGGTTAGTCTGACGGCTTGCGTCTTTCCTCCTCCCACAGCCGCTGCAGTGACTTTCTAGGTTTTTTTTTTTTTTTTTTTTCCTTCTTCTTCAGACTTCAATGGTTAATATCCAAGCTCGACAGAGCACAGCACACGTCCGTGCAGGTGGTCATTCTTATCCCCTTCCCCCGGCACCAAGCTAGGCTAGCGGTTCGATGCAATTTCTCTATAGGAGAGAAAAAAAAAAATGTCAGTTCGAGTCCTCTCCTATTCATGTGTGTTTAGAATACACAGTTTTGTCTGGTAATCCAGGCACGAGGTAGTACAAGAATAAATGGATGAATTAACAAAGAATAAAATAAGCAGGTAAAACAATATAAGAATAGACAAATCAAACCTTCTTCTTCTTCTTCTTCTTCTTCTTCTTCTTCTTCTTATTATTATTATTATTATTATTATTATTATTATTATTATTATTATTATTATAAAATAATAATAATAATAATAATAATAATAAAAAAATAAATAGATAAATGAAAAATAATGGAATGCCAACAACATCTGGTGTTCCCAGGCGGTCACCCATCCAAGTACTAACCGGACCCAACGTTGCTTAACTTCGCTGATCGGACGAGAAGCGGTGTGTTCAACGTGGTGTGGTCGTTGGCACTCGATGTGAGATTTTAGGCCCCTTTAAATTCTTCCTGGCTTGCCCTACTATACTCCGTATACCCTGTGAATCAAGTCCTTTCTAGGTGTTTCTTGGTTTAATATCGTTTCCCTATTGGATTAATCTCTGTCAGTCTGTCTGTCTGTCTGTCTGTCTGTCTGTCTGTCTGTCTGTCTGTCTCTCTCATTCTTCTTCTTCTTCTTCTTCTTCTTCTTCTTCTTCTTCTTCTTATTATTATTATTATTATTATTATTATTATTATTATTCTGACACAGACTCAGTCTGCCTCCTCTGTGGCTGGCTGGCTGGTTGGCTTGTTGCTCGCTGCATGCATGCCGCTGGCTGGAAAATCTGGCACCTCCTCCGACTCGATATTATTTGGTTTTACGCCGTTTTCTTGCTTGCCTCTCGGTTGTACGTCTCGGATGCGTGGTCCGAGGGTCAACGACGAGACGGAGACCGTGTTCGTATGACCCAGCGATGTTGGATCAAGTGGGAAAAACAGGAAATATTGTTACCCTACTACAACCGGGAAGGCACCTGCTCCATATATATATTACCGCGAGGCAAAATGC
>NW_025541659.1:0-23224 GCF_017591435.1 Portunus trituberculatus
CAAAATGCGAGTCACACTCGTGAGCGAGACATCGTATCACACTACTACTACTACTACTCGCAGCAGCGCCTCATCATCTGTCACCATGACTGGCCGCGGCAAGGAGGCAAGGGACTTGGAAAGGGAGGAGCCAAGCGTCACCGTAAGGTTTTGCGTGACAACATCCAGGGCATCACCAAGCCCGCTATCCGTCGGTTGGCTCGCCGAGGCGGCGTCAAGCGCATCTCCGGTCTCATCTACGAGGAGACTCGTGGGTGCTAAAGGTGTTCCTCGAGAACGTCATCAGGGATGCCGTCACCTACACCGAGCACGCCAAGCGCAAGACCGTCACTGCCATGGACGTCGTCTACGCCCTCAAGCGTCAGGGACGTACCCTCTACGGATTTGGCGGTTAAATCTGGTGTCTGGAATTTGGTGTCAACAACAGCAACTGCAAAAGCACCATAAGAAAAGAGTCAACATATCCCGGACCTTTTATAGGTCCACACAAATGAAGAGAAGGAAAAGTTATAGACTAACACTACTAGGACTATGGTTGTTCCAAGTAAAAGTGTTGTCCCTACTCTTTACGTCATTATTACAATTTGTGTGTGTGTTTTTTTTTTTTTTTTTTTTTTTCCTTTTCTTTCTTTTTTCTTTTCCTTTCTTTCTATTTGTTTTCCTCTCTGTTTTATCACTCAAAGGTAAATCAAATGAAAGAGAAAGGATTATCAACTAAGTGATGTGAGGTCAGACACCAACCGCTGCTACAGGTGCTGTTTGTTTGTTTGTTTGTTAAGCTTCCGCCCATTAGTGGCGCAGGCAATTTTATTTCTTTATAGTGGTACCCATACAAGGAGGGAGGGTCCATATCAACACCGAAGCATCATCATCATCATCATCATCATCATCATCTTTGGTGTAGCCACCTAGATAGAACCTGGGTACCGCGGTGACATGTAGGTAGGTAGGTACCTTTCATTAAATCCCCCTCGCCGACTGACATACCTTCAAAACGGTGTGTGGTGTGATTCTTTCGAGCCGACGCGTGAACGTCTGTCTGTCTGCCCGATCCCACGTCCACCACCTTATCCACTATGGTCTGACCGCTTACTTGTATGGAGATCTTTTAGGTTTTTTTTTTTTTTTTTTGTTCCTGCCGGGAATTTTCCGGCCTGCAGCGCTGTCACACTCCAATACGCACACCTTAAAGAAAAAAAAAAAAAAAAAAAAGTTGGAGAGTTTCTGTTTATCTTTAAATATATTTTGCATTGTTTTTGCAAACAAACACAGCAATACTTGACATCGTTTGATCCGCGCGCCCTCCCCTCTCGGGGATGACCGCCGAGTGAGATCACAGGTCAAAGTGAAAGCGTTAATCCATGGGTCACTCACTCACTCCCTCCCTGTCCCTACCTACCACCTACCAGCCAGGAGGGAAGCAAGAGAGGGGACACTTGCACGCACCAATACGCACCTTAAGTCAGGTAGGTACTTAATACTTGGTAATTGAACGGTGTTGTATTATATACATTGTGATGCTCTAAAAGAAAAAGAAAAAAAAAAAAAGAAAAAGAAAAGGCAAGTTGGAGTAAGCTTCTTGTTTATCTTTGAACATATTTCGCATTGTTTGTTTTTGTTTTTGCAAACACAGCAATACTTGACAACGTTTAATCCGCATCTCTTGGATGACTGCCGAGTGAGATCACAGGTCAAAGTGACCGACCGCGTTAATTGATCCCTGTCCCGCTAGCTACCTACCAGCCAGGAGGGAAGCAAGAGAGCAAGACAGAGAGGGGCGTGTGCGGGAAGCAAGGTCCTCATTGACACACGGGCCCTAATCCCATAATTTGCTCAGCGCAAGGCGTTTTTTTTTTTTTTTTTTTTTTTTTGCAGCGCTGCAGGCCGGAACAAAAAAATAAAGAGAAAAAAATTCTACCATTAGCATTTCTATCATTCATTATCAAAAAAATATATACCATCATTATTATTAATATCATGGTTAACACTATAGTCTATTCAATTCTCTAGATGTGTCAATGTGTGGCTCCGAAGAGGAGCCGGATGTATATACTTGTTGGTGATGATATTGAGGAGGAGAGGATTTACTTCTTCTCGGTCTTCTTGGGAAGGAGCACAGCCTGAATGTTTGGCAGCACGCCACCCTGTGCAATGGTGACCCCGGAGAGGAGCTTGTTAAGTTCCTCGTCGTTCCGGATGGCCAGCTGCAGGTGACGCGGGATGATGCGAGTCTTCTTGTTGTCGCGGGCGGCGTTGCCGGCAAGCTCGAGGACTTCGGCGGCCAGGTACTCCATGACCGCTGCAAGGTACACGGGGGCGCCAGCCCCCACTCGCTCGGCGTAGTTGCCCTTCCTCAGGAGGCGATGAATCCTGCCGACCGGGAACTGGAGTCCAGCACGGCTGGAACGGGACTTTGACTTTCCCTTCACCTTTCCTCCTTTGCCGCGTCCGGACATGGCGAGTAGTGGTGGTAGTAGTAGGTGGGATTAACAAGTAGTAGTGGTAGTATTATTAGCAAGTAACACTCCGTCAGCTGCGGGAGCGAGTCGGTGTGTTGTGCGTTATCTGTTCTTCGGCGGGCTCGTTTCCTCTATATAAAAGGAAGATCGGATCAGCGCGTAACACGTAACGCCCAACCGGGAGGCTGGCTCTCGCGGCGACTCGCGATCCTGAGCAGGATTGCTTACATAAATGGCACTCTTCAAGTCGGGTGCAACACAACACACAACTCTTCGCAAGTTGAACGACGCCGTTACTACCATGCCTCCCAAAGCATCAGGAAAGGCTGCCAAGAAGGCTGGCAAGGCTCAGAAGGCCATAGCCAAAGGGGACAAGAAGAAGAAGCGGAGGAGGAAGGAAAGCTACTCCATCTACATCTACAAGGTGCTCAAGCAGGTCCACCCCGACACTGGCGTGTCCTCCAAGGCTATGTCAATCATGAACTCTTTCGTGAACGACATTTTCGAGCGCATCGCTGCCGAGGCATCCCGCCTGGCACACTACAACAAGCGCTCCACCATCACCAGCCGGGAGATCCAGACTGCCGTCCGTCTCCTTCTGCCCGGCGAACTGGCAAAGCACGCCGTCTCTGAGGGCACCAAGGCTGTCACCAAGTACACCTCCTCCAAGTAAACTGACTGTCAGTCAGCTAGAAGGGGGGAAAGAAGAAAAAAGAGCAACTGCTGTCTCAGACAGTATTCAAACCCTACCCGGCTCCATAGGAGCCACACCTGAATCCAAAAAAAAAGGAGACACAATATAGACAAGTGTGGATGGTGGTCGCCGCTGGTGCACCAGAGCCGGATGGATGGATGGATATGGATGAGCTAGATGGCTGGCTCGTCATTAATGAGGCTCGCAACCGGGTCAGAGCAAAGAGATCCATCATCCACTGCACAACAGCAGCACCCGTAGTAGTAGTAGTATGATGATGGTGATGATTAAGCGTACGTACGATACTAATCACGGCAGGCAGGCTTTGGAGGGTGGGTGCATTCATGCTCTTCTTCTTCTTCTTGATTAATGATGATGCCTCCTATTTCAGTAACATAACGTTTTTCATCACACAAAGCTCAGGAAGCACACATTTATTATAGCTTGTAACATGAATCTTCGCTCCTTTTTTTTTTTTTTTTTTTTTTTATTTATTTCTTTCTTTTCTTGACTGAATTGCAGTGAATCAATCAATCAATATATCTACAAATCAGACTGGAGGGGAAAGCAGTCATTCTCCATCGGCCACCGACATACTACTGATCAGAAACATGCACATGGAATATCGGATCCTAGACACAGAGAGGAAGGTTGAAAAAAAAAAAAAAAAAAAAAAAAAAAAAAAAAAGAGAGAGAGAGAGAGAGAGAGAGAGAGAGAGAGAGAGAGAGAGAGAGAGAGAGAGAGAGAGAGAGAGAGAGAGAGAGAGAGAGAGAGAGAGAGAGAGAGAGAGAGAGAGAGAGAAAAAAAAAAAAAGTCTTCTAATCAGGAAATCGCTCGACCATACGGATCAAAGCCAACCCATTCATGGTCTATGTAATATTATTCTCTTTAGATAAAGCACCTTTGGCCCTGAAGAGGGCCTAGATATTGTTTGTTGTTGCTTGCTTGCCTTGGATGACACACTTATTAGGCACGCTCGCCACGGATTCGACGAGCCAGCTGGATGTCCTTGGGCATGATAGTGACACGCTTGGCGTGGATGGCGCACAGGTTAGTGTCTTCAAAGAGACCCACGAGATAAGCCTCGGAAGCTTCCTGGAGGGCCATGACAGCGGAGGACTGGAAGCGGAGGTCAGTCTTGAAATCCTGGGCAATTTCACGCACCAAGCGCTGGAAAGGCAGCTTCCTGATAAGCAGTTCGGTGCTCTTCTGATAACGGCGGATCTCACGGAGGGCCACGGTTCCTGGCCTGTAACGGTGGGGCTTCTTGACACCTCCAGTGGCAGGAGCAGATTTGCGAGCTGCCTTCGTGGCAAGCTGCTTGCGGGGCGCCTTGCCACCGGTGGACTTGCGGGCCGTTTGCTTAGTACGTGCCATGGTGAGTAAGTAAGTTACTGCCGCTCGGAACGAACAGTTGGGCGAGTTGAGCGCTTAGGCTGGCACTTCTTTAAATACGGTTTGCCGGGGCCCAACCTTGCCTTACGATTGGACGGGAATGACGTAAGAGTGTTCGACAACCACAGAAAACTCCCACCCCCCCTCCTAACCATAACAACATGTCATGGGTAACTCAAAGAAATTGAGGCAGGCGAGAGGGAGAGAAAAGAGGAAGGAAAGAGAAAGAAAAACACAACAAAAAAATAAAATAAAATAAAAAAAATTTTAAAAAACGCACGCACACACACACACACACGCACACACACACACACGCACACACACACACACACACACACACACACACACACACACACACACACACACACACACACACACACACACACACACACACACACACACACACACACACACACACACACGAGAGAGAGAGAGAGAGAGAGAGAGAGAGAGAGAGAGAGAGAGAGAGAGAGAGAGAGAGAGAGAGAGAGAGATTACATTCTCATATAAGGAAAGGATATAATGTAAATTTATCATAGATATATGTATGTACAGTACGTGGTTTATGAAGAATTGTTACGCGAAAAGTTTTTTTATTTTCAATATTCATTTAGTTAGGAAAAGGAGTGGTGAGTGACCTGACACGGCGAAATCCCTGAGACATCTTGGCTACAACAATGCTCTCTCTCTCTCTCTCTCTCTCTCTCTCTCTCTCTCTCTCTCTCTCTCTCTCTCTCTCTCTCTCTCTCTCTCTCTCTCTCTCTCTCTCTCTCTCTCTCTCTCTCTCTCTCTCTCACACACACACACACACACACACACACACACACACACACACACACACACACACACACACACACACACACTGGCCGGGTGGAGATATTTGGGTGTGTCTCCTTTCACGTGTAGCCCCTGTTCACCTAGCAGTGAGTAGGTACGGGATGTAAATCGAGGAGTTGTGACCTTGTTGTCCCGGTGTGTGGTGTGTGCCTGGTCTCAGGCCTATCCGAAGATCGGAAATAATGAGCTCTGAGCTCGTTCCGTAGGGTAACGTCTGGCTGTCTCGTCAGAGACTGCAGCAGATCAAACAGTGAAACACACACACGGCCCGGTAGCTCAGGGGTTAGAGCGCTGGCTTCACAAGCCAGAGGACCGGGGTTCGATTCCCCGGCCGGGTGGAGATATTTGGGTGTGTCTCCTTTCACGTGTAGCCCCTGTTCACCTAGCAGTGAGTAGGTACGGGATGTAAATCGAGGAGTTGTGACCTTGTTGTCCCGGTGTGTGGTGTGTGCCTGGTCTCAGACCTATCCGAAGATCGGAAATAATGAGTTCTGAGCTCGTTCCGTAGGGTAACGTCTGGCTGTCTCGTCAGAGACTGCAGCAGATCAAACAGTGAATTACAGTGTAACACACACACAGAGAGAGAGAGAGAGAGAGAGAGAGAGAGAGAGAGAGAGAGGGACAGAAGGATCCCACCGACAATTCTAGACGATTTTTTTTTTTTTTTTTTTTTTTTTTTTTTTTTTTTTTTTTTTTTTTTTTTTTCCCGTTTACATGATTTTACCGGATATGTGCATAAATCGCAAAATTAGAAAATGGAGTGATTTTCGCGCGTCCCCCCCCCCATTATCGACCCCCAATTTGATTTGGCTAATTTGCATAAAATTTCCATAAATTAGCAGAAACATTGCATACATTAGCCCCTACCGAAAAAAAAAAAAAGTTGACAATTTCACAATATAATTATTTCAAATGCAAGGGCCACCAACATATAGCATGAAAATCCTAATATATACACAGACACACTTTAGCAACTACGATCCACAAAAAAAAAAAAAACATTATATTTTACATACAAAGAATATGATTTCTCAAATATACCTGAATGACATCAGCAAAGCAACCATTTTAGATTCTAAGGTCAAATTAGGATGGATGGATGATGTAAAGATAGCAATCGATCATTTCATTCACCAAATACCCACTGCAACATGGCCAAGACAAATTGTTAATCAGATTATTATAGTGTGAAGATCACTTAGACGTTGCCATTTTTGGGAATTTCCCGGCCTGCGGCGTTGCTGGGCAAATTAAGGGATTAGAGCCTATGTGTCAATGATAACCTTGCTCCCCACACACCATGGATTAACACGGTCACTTTGACCTGTGACCTCACTCGGTCACCCAGAAGGATGTGACAACGCTCGGAGGAAACGTTGTCAAGCATTGTTGTTGCGTTTGCAAAACCAATGCAAAATTTATTTAAAATAAACACAAATTCCTCTAACTTGCCTCTTTAGAGCATCACAATGTATATGTACTACAACACCATTCAGTTAAAAAGTATTAAGTACCTGCCTTGGGGCGCGTATTGGTACACGTGTGACAGCGCCGCAGGCAGGAAAAACGCCAACGCCTAAGTGATCTTCATAAAAATGGTCAGACTATAGTGTGCGTATTTATTAGCGTGTCGTGTGTCACGGTTAGTCTGACGGCTTGCGTCTTTCCTCCTCCCACAGCCGCTGCAGTGACTTTCTAGGTTTTTTTTTTTTTTTTTTTTTCCTTCTTCTTCAGACTTCAATGGTTAATATCCAAGCTCGACAGAGCACAGCACACGTCCGTGCAGGTGGTCATTCTTATCCCCTTCCCCCGGCACCAAGCTAGGCTAGCGGTTCGATGCAATTTCTCTATAGGAGAGAAAAAAAATGTCAGTTCGAGTCCTCTCCTATTCATGTGTGTTTAGAATACACAGTTTTGTCTGGTAATCCAGGCACGAGGTAGTACAAGAATAAATGGATGAATTAACAAAGAATAAAATAAGCAGGTAAAACAATATAAGAATAGACAAATCAAACCTTCTTCTTCTTCTTCTTCTTCTTCTTCTTCTTCTTATTATTATTATTATTATTATTATTATTATTATTATTATTATTATTATAATAATAATAATAATAATAATAAAAATAAATAAATAAATAGATAAATGAAAAATAATGGAATGCCAACAACATCTGGTGTTCCCAGGCGGTCACCCATCCAAGTACTAACCGGACCCAACGTTGCTTAACTTCGCTGATCGGACGAGAAGCGGTGTGTTCAACGTGGTGTGGTCGTTGGCACTCGATGTGAGATTTTAGGCCCCTTTAAATTCTTCCTGGCTTGCCCTACTATACTCCGTATACCCTGTGAATCAAGTCCTTTCTAGGTGTTTCTTGGTTTAATATCGTTTCCCTATTGGATTAATCTCTGTCAGTCAGTCTGTCTGTCTGTCTGTCTGTCTGTCTGTCTGTCTGTCTGTCTGTCTGTCTGTCTCATTCTTCTTCTTCTTCTTCTTCTTCTTCTTCTTCTTCTTCTTCTTATTATTATTATTATTATTATTATTATTATTATTATTATTATTCTGACACAGACTCAGTCTGCCTCCTCTGTGGCTGGCTGGCTGGTTGGCTTGTTGCTCGCTGCATGCATGCCGCTGGCTGGAAAATCTGGCACCTCCTCCGACTCGATATTATTTGGTTTTACGCCGTTTTCTTGCTTGCCTCTCGGTTGTACGTCTCGGATGCGTGGTCCGAGGGTCAACGACGAGACGGAGACCGTGTTCGTATGACCCAGCGATGTTGGATCAAGTGGGAAAAACAGGAAATATTGTTACCCTACTACAACCGGGAAGGCACCTGCTCCATATATATATTACCGCGAGGCAAAAATGCGAGTCACACTCGTGAGCGAGACATCGTATCGTACTACTACTACTACTACTCGCAGCAGCGCCTCATCATCTGTCACCATGACTGGCCGCGGCAAGGGAGGCAAGGGACTTGGAAAGGGAGGAGCCAAGCGTCACCGTAAGGTTTTGCGTGACAACATCCAGGGCATCACCAAGCCCGCTATCCGTCGGTTGGCTCGCCGAGGCGGCGTCAAGCGCATCTCCGGTCTCATCTACGAGGAGACTCGTGGGGTGCTAAAGGTGTTCCTCGAGAACGTCATCAGGGATGCCGTCACCTACACCGAGCACGCCAAGCGCAAGACCGTCACTGCCATGGACGTCGTCTACGCCCTCAAGCGTCAGGGACGTACCCTCTACGGATTTGGCGGTTAAATCTGGTGTCTGGAATTTGGTGTCAACAACAGCAACTGCAAAAGCACCATAAGAAAAGAGTCAACATATCCCGGACCTTTTATAGGTCCACACAAATGAAGAGAAGGAAAAGTTATAGACTAACACTACTAGGACTATGGTTGTTCCAAGTAAAAGTGTTGTCCCTACTCTTTACGTCATTATTACAATTTGTGTGTGTGTTTTTTTTTTTTTTTTTTTTTTCCTTTTCTTTCTTTTTTCTTTTCCTTTCTTTCTATTTGTTTTCCTCTCTGTTTTATCACTCGCCAAAGGTAAATCAAATGAAAGAGAAAGGATTATCAACTAAGTGATGTGAGGTCAGACACCAACCGCTGCTACAGGTGCTGTTTGTTTGTTTGTTTGTTAAGCTTCCGCCCATTAGTGGCGCAGGCAATTTTATTTCTTTATAGTGGTACCCATACAAGGAGGGAGGGTCCATATCAACACCGAAGCGCATCATCATCATCATCATCATCATCATCATCTTTGGTGTAGCCACCTAGATAGAACCTGGGTACCGCGGTGACATGTAGGTAGGTAGGTACCTTTCATTAAATCCCCCTCGCCGACTGACATACCTTCAAAACGGTGTGTGGTGTGATTCTTTCGAGCCGACGCGTGAACGTCTGTCTGTCTGCCCGATCCCACGTCCACCACCTTATCCACTATGGTCTGACCGCTTACTTGTATGGAGATCTTTTAGGTTTTTTTTTTTTTTTTTTTGTTCCTGCCGGGAATTTTCCGGCCTGCAGCGCTGTCACACTCCAATACGCACACCTTAAAGAAAAAAAAAAAAAAAAAAAGTTGGAGAGTTTCTGTTTATCTTTAAATATATTTTGCATTGTTTTTGCAAACAAACACAGCAATACTTGACATCGTTTGATCCGCGCGCCCTCCCCTCTCGGGGATGACCGCCGAGTGAGATCACAGGTCAAAGTGAAAGCGTTAATCCATGGGTCACTCACTCACTCCCTCCCTCCCTGTCCCTACCTACCACCTACCAGCCAGGAGGGAAGCAAGAGAGGGGGGACACTTGCACGCACCAATACGCACCTTAAGTCAGGTAGGTACTTAATACTTGGTAATTGAACAGGTGTTGTATTATATACATTGTGATGCTCTAAAAGAAAAAGAAAAGAAAAAAAAGAAAAAGAAAAGGCAAGTTGGAGTAAGCTTCTTGTTTATCTTTGAACATATTTCGCATTGTTTGTTTGTTTGTTTTTGCAAACACAGCAATACTTGACAACGTTTAATCCGCATCTCTTGGATGACTGCCGAGTGAGATCACAGGTCAAAGTGACCGACCGCGTTAATTGATCCCTGTCCCGCTAGCTACCTACCAGCTAGGAGGGAAGCAAGAGAGCAAGACAGAGAGAGGGGCGTGTGCGGGAAGCAAGGTCCTCATTGACACACGGGCCCTAATCCCATAATTTGCTCAGCGCAAGGCGTTTTTTTTTTTTCTTTTTTATTTTTTTTGCAGCGCTGCAGGCCGGAACAAAAAAAAAAATAAAGAGAAAAAAAAATTCTACCAATAGCATTTCTATCATTCATTATCAAAAAAATATATACCATCATTATTATTAATATCATGGTTAACACTATAGTCTATTCAATTCTCTAGATGTGTCAATGTGTGGCTCCGAAGAGGAGCCGGATGTATATACTTGTTGGTGATGATATTGAGGAGGAGAGGGATTTACTTCTTCTCGGTCTTCTTGGGAAGGAGCACAGCCTGAATGTTTGGCAGCACGCCACCTTGTGCAATGGTGACCCCGGAGAGGAGCTTGTTAAGTTCCTCGTCGTTCCGGATGGCCAGCTGCAGGTGACGCGGGATGATGCGAGTCTTCTTGTTGTCGCGGGCGGCGTTGCCGGCAAGCTCGAGGACTTCGGCGGCCAGGTACTCCATGACCGCTGCAAGGTACACGGGGGCGCCAGCCCCCACTCGCTCGGCGTAGTTGCCCTTCCTCAGGAGGCGATGAATCCTGCCGACCGGGAACTGGAGTCCAGCACGGCTGGAACGGGACTTTGACTTTCCCTTCACCTTTCCTCCTTTGCCGCGTCCGGACATGGCGAGTAGTGGTGGTAGTAGTAGGTGGGATTAACAAGTAGTAGTGGTAGTATTATTAGCAAGTAACACTCCGTCAGCTGCGGGAGCGAGTCGGTGTGTTGTGCGTTATCTGTTCTTCGGCGGGCTCGTTTCCTCTATATAAAAGGAAGATCGGATCAGCGCGTAACACGTAACGCCCAACCGGGAGGCTGGCTCTCGCGGCGACTCGCGATCCTCCGAGCAGGATTGCTTACATAAATGGCACTCTTCAAGTCGGGTGCAACACAACACACAACTCTTCGCAAGTTGAACGACGCCGTTACTACCATGCCTCCCAAAGCATCAGGAAAGGCTGCCAAGAAGGCTGGCAAGGCTCAGAAGGCCATAGCCAAAGGGGACAAGAAGAAGAAGCGGAGGAGGAAGGAAAGCTACTCCATCTACATCTACAAGGTGCTCAAGCAGGTCCACCCCGACACTGGCGTGTCCTCCAAGGCTATGTCAATCATGAACTCTTTCGTGAACGACATTTTCGAGCGCATCGCTGCCGAGGCATCCCGCCTGGCACACTACAACAAGCGCTCCACCATCACCAGCCGGGAGATCCAGACTGCCGTCCGTCTCCTTCTGCCCGGCGAACTGGCAAAGCACGCCGTCTCTGAGGGCACCAAGGCTGTCACCAAGTACACCTCCTCCAAGTAAACTGACTGTCAGTCAGCTAGAAGGGGGGAAAGAAGAAAAAAGAGCAACTGCTGTCTCAGACAGTATTCAAACCCTACCCGGCTCCATAGGAGCCACACCTGAATCCAAAAAAAAAGGAGACACAATATAGACAAGTGTGGATGGTGGTCGCCGCTGGTGCACCAGAGCCGGATGGATGGATGGATATGGATGAGCTAGATGGCTGGCTCGTCATTAATGAGGCTCGCAACCGGGTCAGAGCAAAGAGATCCATCATCCACTGCACAACAGCAGCACCCGTAGTAGTAGTAGTATGATGATGGTGATGATTAAGCGTACGTACGATACTAATCACGGCAGGCAGGCTTTGGAGGGTGGGTGCATTCATGCTCTTCTTCTTCTTCTTGATTAATGATGATGCCTCCTATTTCAGTAACATAACGTTTTTCATCACACAAAGCTCAGGAAGCACACATTTATTATAGCTTGTAACATGAATCTTCGCTCCTTTTTTTTTTTTTTTTTTTTTTTTTTTTATTTCTTTCTTTCTTTTCTTGACTGAATTGCAGTGAATCAATCAATCAATATATCTACAAATCAGACTGGAGGGGAAAGCAGTCATTCTCCATCGGCCACCGACATACTACTGATCAGAAACATGCACATGGAATATCGGATCCTAGACACAGAGAGGAAGGTTGAAGAAAAAGAAAAAAAAAAAAAAAAAAAAGAGAGAGAGAGAGAGAGAGAGAGAGAGAGAGAGAGAGAGAGAGAGAGAGAGAGAGAGAGAGAGAGAGAGAGAGAGAGAGAGAGAGAGAGAGAGAGAGAGAGAGAGAGAGAGAAAAAAAAAAAAAGTCTTCTAATCAGGAAATCGCTCGACCATACGGATCAAAGCCAACCCATTCATGGTCTATGTAATATTATTCTCTTTAGATAAAGCACCTTTGGCCCTGAAGAGGGCCTAGATATTGTTTGTTGTTGCTTGCTTGCCTTGGATGACACACTTATTAGGCACGCTCGCCACGGATTCGACGAGCCAGCTGGATGTCCTTGGGCATGATAGTGACACGCTTGGCGTGGATGGCGCACAGGTTAGTGTCTTCAAAGAGACCCACGAGATAAGCCTCGGAAGCTTCCTGGAGGGCCATGACAGCGGAGGACTGGAAGCGGAGGTCAGTCTTGAAATCCTGGGCAATTTCACGCACCAAGCGCTGGAAAGGCAGCTTCCTGATAAGCAGTTCGGTGCTCTTCTGATAACGGCGGATCTCACGGAGGGCCACGGTTCCTGGCCTGTAACGGTGGGGCTTCTTGACACCTCCAGTGGCAGGAGCAGATTTGCGAGCTGCCTTCGTGGCAAGCTGCTTGCGGGGCGCCTTGCCACCGGTGGACTTGCGGGCCGTTTGCTTAGTACGTGCCATGGTGAGTAAGTAAGTTACTGCCGCTCGGAACGAACAGTTGGGCGAGTTGAGCGCTTAGGCTGGCACTTCTTTAAATACGGTTTGCCGGGGCCCAACCTTGCCTTACGATTGGACGGGAATGACGTAAGAGTGTTCGACAACCACAGAAAACTCCCCCCCTCCTAACCATAACAACATGTCATGGGTAACTCAAAGAAATTGAGGCAGGCGAGAGGGAGAGAAAAGAGGAAGGAAAGAGAGAAAGAAAACACAAAAAAAAAATAAAATAAAATAAAAATTTTCACACACACACACACACACACACACACACACACACACACACACACACACACACACACACACACACACACACACACACAACACACACAAACACACAAACACACACACACACACACACACACACACACACACACACACACACACACACACACACACACACACACACACACACACACACACACACACACACACACACACACACACACACACACACACAGAGAGAGAGAGAGAGAGAGAGAGAGAGAGAGAGAGAGAGAGAGAGAGAGAGAGAGAGAGAGAGAGAGAGAGAGAGAGAGAGAGAGAGAGAGAGAGAGAGAGAGAGAGAGATTACATTCTCATATAAGGAAAGGATATAATGTAAATTTATCATAGATATATGTATGTACAGTACGTGGTTTATGAAGAATTGTTACGCGAAAAGTTTTTTTATTTTCAATATTCATTTAGTTAGGAAAAGGAGTGGTGAGTGACCTGACACGGCGAAATCCCTGAGACATCTTGGCTACAACAATGCTCTCTCTCTCTCTCTCTCTCTCTCTCTCTCTCTCTCTCTCTCTCTCTCTCTCTCTCTCTCTCTCTCTCTCTCTCTCTCTCTCTCTCTCTCTCTCTCTCTCTCTCTCTCTCTCTCTCTCTCTCTCTCTCTCTCTCTCACACACACACACACACACACACACACACACACACACACACACACACACACACACACACACACTGGCCGGGTGGAGATATTTGGGTGTGTCTCCTTTCACGTGTAGCCCCTGTTCACCTAGCAGTGAGTAGGTACGGGATG
Source organism: Portunus trituberculatus (assembly GCF_017591435.1). NCBI lineage: Eukaryota > Metazoa > Arthropoda > Malacostraca > Decapoda > Portunidae > Portunus > Portunus trituberculatus. The sequence goes on from NW_025541659.1 coordinate 13,876, forward strand.
TAAATCGAGGAGTTGTGACCTTGTTGTCCCGGTGTGTGGTGTGTGCCTGGTCTCAGGCCTATCCGAAGATCGGAAATAATGAGCTCTGAGCTCGTTCCGTAGGGTAACGTCTGGCTGTCTCGTCAGAGACTGCAGCAGATCAAACAGTGAAACACACACACGGCCCGGTAGCTCAGGGGTTAGAGCGCTGGCTTCACAAGCCAGAGGACCGGGGTTCGATTCCCCGGCCGGGTGGAGATATTTGGGTGTGTCTCCTTTCACGTGTAGCCCCTGTTCACCTAGCAGTGAGTAGGTACGGGATGTAAATCGAGGAGTTGTGACCTTGTTGTCCCGGTGTGTGGTGTGTGCCTGGTCTCAGACCTATCCGAAGATCGGAAATAATGAGTTCTGAGCTCGTTCCGTAGGGTAACGTCTGGCTGTCTCGTCAGAGACTGCAGCAGATCAAACAGTGAATTACACACACACACACACACACAGAGAGAGAGAGAGAGAGAGAGAGAGAGAGAGAGAGAGAGAGGGACAGAAGGATCCCACCGACAATTCTAGACGATTTTTTTTTTTTTTTTTTTTTTTTTTTTTTTTTTCCCGTTTACATGATTTTACCGGATATGTGCATAAATCGCAAAATTAGAAAATGGAGTGATTTTCGCGCGTCCCCCCCCCCCATTATCGACCCCCAATTTGATTTGGCTAATTTGCATAAAATTTCCATAAATTAGCAGAAACATTGCATACATTAGCCCCTACCGAAAAAAAAAAAAAGTTGACAATTTCACAATATAATTATTTCAAATGCAAGGGCCACCAACATATAGCATGAAAATCCTAATATATACACAGACACACTTTAGCAACTACGATCCACAAAAAAAAAAAAAACATTATATTTTACATACAAAGAATATGATTTCTCAAATATACCTGAATGACATCAGCAAAGCAACCATTTTAGATTCTAAGGTCAAATTAGGATGGATGGATGATGTAAAGATAGCAATCGATCATTTCATTCACCAAATACCCACTGCAACATGGCCAAGACAAATTGTTAATCAGATTATTATAGTGTGAAGATCACTTAGACGTTGCCATTTTTGGGAATTTCCCGGCCTGCGGCGTTGCTGGGCAAATTAAGGGATTAGAGCCTATGTGTCAATGATAACCTTGCTCCCCACACACCATGGATTAACACGGTCACTTTGACCTGTGACCTCACTCGGTCACCCAGAAGGATGTGACAACGCTCGGAGGAAACGTTGTCAAGCATTGTTGTTGCGTTTGCAAAACCAATGCAAAATTTATTTAAAAATAAACACAAATTCCTCTAACTTGCCTCTTTAGAGCATCACAATGTATATGTACTACAACACCATTCAGTTAAAAAGTATTAAGTACCTGACTTGGGGCGCGTATTGGTACACGTGTGACAGCGCCGCAGGCAGGAAAATCCCCAAAAACGCCAACGCCTAAGTGATCTTCATAAAAATGGTCAGACTATAGTGTGCGTATTTATTAGCGTGTCGTGTGTCACGGTTAGTCTGACGGCTTGCGTCTTTCCTCCTCCCACAGCCGCTGCAGTGACTTTCTAGGTTTTTTTTTTTTTTTTTTTCCTTCTTCTTCAGACTTCAATGGTTAATATCCAAGCTCGACAGAGCACAGCACACGTCCGTGCAGGTGGTCATTCTTATCCCCTTCCCCCGGCACCAAGCTAGGCTAGCGGTTCGATGCAATTTCTCTATAGGAGAGAAAAAAAAAAATGTCAGTTCGAGTCCTCTCCTATTCATGTGTGTTTAGAATACACAGTTTTGTCTGGTAATCCAGGCACGAGGTAGTACAAGAATAAATGGATGAATTAACAAAGAATAAAATAAGCAGGTAAAACAATATAAGAATAGACAAATCAAACCTTCTTCTTCTTCTTCTTCTTCTTCTTCTTCTTATTCTTTATTATTATTATTATTATTATTATTATTATTATTATTATTATTATAATAATAATAATAATAATAAAAAATAAATAAATAAATAGATAAATGAAAAATAATGGAATGCCAACAACATCTGGTGTTCCCAGGCGGTCACCCATCCAAGTACTAACCGGACCCAACGTTGCTTAACTTCGCTGATCGGACGAGAAGCGGTGTGTTCAACGTGGTGTGGTCGTTGGCACTCGATGTGAGATTTTAGGCCCCTTTAAATTCTTCCTGGCTTGCCCTACTATACTCCGTATACCCTGTGAATCAAGTCCTTTCTAGGTGTTTCTTGGTTTAATATCGTTTCCCTATTGGATTAATCTCTCTCTCTGTCTGTCTGTCTGTCTGTCTGTCTGTCTGTCTGTCTGTCTGTCTGTCTCTCTCATTCTTCTTCTTCTTCTTCTTCTTCTTCTTCTTCTTCTTCTTCTTCTTCTTATTATTATTATTATTATTATTATTATTATTATTCTGACACAGACTCAGTCTGCCTCCTCTGTGGCTGGCTGGCTGGTTGGCTTGTTGCTCGCTGCATGCATGCCGCTGGCTGGAAAATCTGGCACCTCCTCCGACTCGATATTATTTGGTTTTACGCCGTTTTCTTGCTTGCCTCTCGGTTGTACGTCTCGGATGCGTGGTCCGAGGGTCAACGACGAGACGGAGACCGTGTTCGTATGACCCAGCGATGTTGGATCAAGTGGGAAAAACAGGAAATATTGTTACCCTACTACAACCGGGAAGGCACCTGCTCCATATATATATTACCGCGAGGCAAAAATGCGAGTCACACTCGTGAGCGAGACATCGTATCACTACTACTACTACTACTCGCAGCAGCGCCTCATCATCTGTCACCATGACTGGCCGCGGCAAGGAGGCAAGGGACTTGGAAAGGGAGGAGCCAAGCGTCACCGTAAGGTTTTGCGTGACAACATCCAGGGCATCACCAAGCCCGCTATCCGTCGGTTGGCTCGCCGAGGCGGCGTCAAGCGCATCTCCGGTCTCATCTACGAGGAGACTCGTGGGGTGCTAAAGGTGTTCCTCGAGAACGTCATCAGGGATGCCGTCACCTACACCGAGCACGCCAAGCGCAAGACCGTCACTGCCATGGACGTCGTCTACGCCCTCAAGCGTCAGGGACGTACCCTCTACGGATTTGGCGGTTAAATCTGGTGTCTGGAATTTGGTGTCAACAACAGCAACTGCAAAAGCACCATAAGAAAAGAGTCAACATATCCCGGACCTTTTATAGGTCCACACAAATGAAGAGAAGGAAAAAGTTATAGACTAACACTACTAGGACTATGGTTGTTCCAAGTAAAAGTGTTGTCCCTACTCTTTACGTCATTATTACAATTTGTGTGTGTGTTTTTTTTTTTTTTTTTTTTTTTTTTTTTTTTCCTTTTCTTTCTTTTCCTTTCTTTCTATTTGTTTTCCTCTCTGTTTTATCACTCAAAGGTAAATCAAATGAAAGAGAAAGGATTATCAACTAAGTGATGTGAGGTCAGACACCAACCGCTGCTACAGGTGCTGTTTGTTTGTTTGTTTGTTAAGCTTCCGCCCATTAGTGGCGCAGGCAATTTTATTTCTTTATAGTGGTACCCATACAAGGAGGGAGGGTCCATATCAACACCGAAGCGCATCATCATCATCATCATCATCATCATCATCTTTGGTGTAGCCACCTAGATAGAACCTGGGTACCGCGGTGACATGTAGGTAGGTAGGTACCTTTCATTAAATCCCCCTCGCCGACTGACATACCTTCAAAACGGTGTGTGGTGTGATTCTTTCGAGCCGACGCGTGAACGTCTGTCTGTCTGCCCGATCCCACGTCCACCACCTTATCCACTATGGTCTGACCGCTTACTTGTATGGAGATCTTTTAGGTTTTTTTTTTTTTTTTTTGTTCCTGCCGGGAATTTTCCGGCCTGCAGCGCTGTCACACTCCAATACGCACACCTTAAAGAAAAAAAAAAAAAAAAAAAAGTTGGAGAGTTTCTGTTTATCTTTAAATATATTTTGCATTGTTTTTGCAAACAAACACAGCAATACTTGACATCGTTTGATCCGCGCGCCCTCCCCTCTCGGGGATGACCGCCGAGTGAGATCACAGGTCAAAGTGAAAGCGTTAATCCATGGGTCACTCACTCACTCCCTCCCTGTCCCTACCTACCACCTACCAGCCAGGAGGGAAGCAAGAGAGGGGGGACACTTGCACGCACCAATACGCACCTTAAGTCAGGTAGGTACTTAATACTTGGTAATTGAACGGTGTTGTATTATATACATTGTGATGCTCTAAAAGAAAAAGAAAAGAAAAAAAAAGAAAAAGAAAAGGCAAGTTGGAGTAAGCTTCTTGTTTATCTTTGAACATATTTCGCATTGTTTGTTTGTTTTTGCAAACACAGCAATACTTGACAACGTTTAATCCGCATCTCTTGGATGACTGCCGAGTGAGATCACAGGTCAAAGTGACCGACCGCGTTAATTGATCCCTGTCCCGCTAGCTACCTACCAGCCAGGAGGGAAGCAAGAGAGCAAGACAGAGAGAGGGGCGTGTGCGGGAAGCAAGGTCCTCATTGACACACGGGCCCTAATCCCATAATTTGCTCAGCGCAAGGCGTTTTTTTTTTTTTTTTTTTTTTTTTTTTTTGCAGCGCTGCAGGCCGGAACAAAAAAAAATAAAGAGAAAAAAAAATTCTACCATTAGCATTTCTATCATTCATTATCAAAAAAATATATACCATCATTATTATTAATATCATGGTTAACACTATAGTCTATTCAATTCTCTAGATGTGTCAATGTGTGGCTCCGAAGAGGAGCCGGATGTATATACTTGTTGGTGATGATATTGAGGAGGAGAGGGATTTACTTCTTCTCGGTCTTCTTGGGAAGGAGCACAGCCTGAATGTTTGGCAGCACGCCACCCTGTGCAATGGTGACCCCGGAGAGGAGCTTGTTAAGTTCCTCGTCGTTCCGGATGGCCAGCTGCAGGTGACGCGGGATGATGCGAGTCTTCTTGTTGTCGCGGGCGGCGTTGCCGGCAAGCTCGAGGACTTCGGCGGCCAGGTACTCCATGACCGCTGCAAGGTACACGGGGGCGCCAGCCCCCACTCGCTCGGCGTAGTTGCCCTTCCTCAGGAGGCGATGAATCCTGCCGACCGGGAACTGGAGTCCAGCACGGCTGGAACGGGACTTTGACTTTCCCTTCACCTTTCCTCCTTTGCCGCGTCCGGACATGGCGAGTAGTGGTGGTAGTAGTAGGTGGGATTAACAAGTAGTAGTGGTAGTATTATTAGCAAGTAACACTCCGTCAGCTGCGGGAGCGAGTCGGTGTGTTGTGCGTTATCTGTTCTTCGGCGGGCTCGTTTCCTCTATATAAAAGGAAGATCGGATCAGCGCGTAACACGTAACGCCCAACCGGGAGGCTGGCTCTCGCGGCGACTCGCGATCCTGAGCAGGATTGCTTACATAAATGGCACTCTTCAAGTCGGGTGCAACACAACACACAACTCTTCGCAAGTTGAACGACGCCGTTACTACCATGCCTCCCAAAGCATCAGGAAAGGCTGCCAAGAAGGCTGGCAAGGCTCAGAAGGCCATAGCCAAAGGGGACAAGAAGAAGAAGCGGAGGAGGAAGGAAAGCTACTCCATCTACATCTACAAGGTGCTCAAGCAGGTCCACCCCGACACTGGCGTGTCCTCCAAGGCTATGTCAATCATGAACTCTTTCGTGAACGACATTTTCGAGCGCATCGCTGCCGAGGCATCCCGCCTGGCACACTACAACAAGCGCTCCACCATCACCAGCCGGGAGATCCAGACTGCCGTCCGTCTCCTTCTGCCCGGCGAACTGGCAAAGCACGCCGTCTCTGAGGGCACCAAGGCTGTCACCAAGTACACCTCCTCCAAGTAAACTGACTGTCAGTCAGCTAGAAGGGGGGAAAGAAGAAAAAAGAGCAACTGCTGTCTCAGACAGTATTCAAACCCTACCCGGCTCCATAGGAGCCACACCTGAATCCAAAAAAAAAGGAGACACAATATAGACAAGTGTGGATGGTGGTCGCCGCTGGTGCACCAGAGCCGGATGGATGGATGGATATGGATGAGCTAGATGGCTGGCTCGTCATTAATGAGGCTCGCAACCGGGTCAGAGCAAAGAGATCCATCATCCACTGCACAACAGCAGCACCCGTAGTAGTAGTAGTATGATGATGGTGATGATTAAGCGTACGTACGATACTAATCACGGCAGGCAGGCTTTGGAGGGTGGGTGCATTCATGCTCTTCTTCTTCTTCTTGATTAATGATGATGCCTCCTATTTCAGTAACATAACGTTTTTCATCACACAAAGCTCAGGAAGCACACATTTATTATAGCTTGTAACATGAATCTTCGCTCCTTTTTTTTTTTTTTTTTTTTTTATTTCTTTCTTTCTTTTCTTGACTGAATTGCAGTGAATCAATCAATCAATATATCTACAAATCAGACTGGAGGGGAAAGCAGTCATTCTCCATCGGCCACCGACATACTACTGATCAGAAACATGCACATGGAATATCGGATCCTAGACACAGAGAGGAAGGTTGAAGAAAAAAAAAAAAAAAAAAAAAGAGAGAGAGAGAGAGAGAGAGAGAGAGAGAGAGAGAGAGAGAGAGAGAGAGAGAGAGAGAGAGAGAGAGAGAGAGAGAGAGAGAGAGAGAGAGAGAGAGAGAGAGAGAGAGAGAGAGAGAGAAAAAAAAAAAAAGTCTTCTAATCAGGAAATCGCTCGACCATACGGATCAAAGCCAACCCATTCATGGTCTATGTAATATTATTCTCTTTAGATAAAGCACCTTTGGCCCTGAAGAGGGCCTAGATATTGTTTGTTGTTGCTTGCTTGCCTTGGATGACACACTTATTAGGCACGCTCGCCACGGATTCGACGAGCCAGCTGGATGTCCTTGGGCATGATAGTGACACGCTTGGCGTGGATGGCGCACAGGTTAGTGTCTTCAAAGAGACCCACGAGATAAGCCTCGGAAGCTTCCTGGAGGGCCATGACAGCGGAGGACTGGAAGCGGAGGTCAGTCTTGAAATCCTGGGCAATTTCACGCACCAAGCGCTGGAAAGGCAGCTTCCTGATAAGCAGTTCGGTGCTCTTCTGATAACGGCGGATCTCACGGAGGGCCACGGTTCCTGGCCTGTAACGGTGGGGCTTCTTGACACCTCCAGTGGCAGGAGCAGATTTGCGAGCTGCCTTCGTGGCAAGCTGCTTGCGGGGCGCCTTGCCACCGGTGGACTTGCGGGCCGTTTGCTTAGTACGTGCCATGGTGAGTAAGTAAGTTACTGCCGCTCGGAACGAACAGTTGGGCGAGTTGAGCGCTTAGGCTGGCACTTCTTTAAATACGGTTTGCCGGGGCCCAACCTTGCCTTACGATTGGACGGGAATGACGTAAGAGTGTTCGACAACCACAGAAAACTCCCCCCCTCCTAACCATAACAACATGTCATGGGTAACTCAAAGAAATTGAGGCAGGCGAGAGGGAGAGAAAAGAGGAAGGAAAGAGAGAAAAAAACACACAAAAAAAAATAAAATAAAAATTTAAAAAACACACACACACACACACACACACACACACACACACACACACACACACACACACACACACACACACACACACACACACACACACACACACACACACACACACACACACACACACACACACACACACACACACACACACACACACACACACACACACACACACACACACACACACACACACACACACACACACACACACACACACAGACAGAGAGAGAGAGAGAGAGAGAGAGAGAGAGAGAGAGAGAGAGAGAGAGAGAGAGAGAGAGAGAGAGAGAGAGAGAGAGAGAGAGAGAGAGAGAGAGAGAGAGAGAGAGATTACATTCTCATATAAGGAAAGGATATAATGTAAATTTATCATAGATATATGTATGTACAGTACGTGGTTTATGAAGAATTGTTACGCGAAAAGTTTTTTTATTTTCAATATTCATTTAGTTAGGAAAAGGAGTGGTGAGTGACCTGACACGGCGAAATCCCTGAGACATCTTGGCTACAACAAACTCTCTCTCTCTCTCTCTCTCTCTCTCTCTCTCTCTCTCTCTCTCTCTCTCTCTCTCTCTCTCTCTCTCTCTCTCTCTCTCTCTCTCTCTCACACACACACACACACACACACACACACACACACACACACACACACACACACACACACACACACTGGCCGGGTGGAGATATTTGGGTGTGTCTCCTTTCACGTGTAGCCCCTGTTCACCTAGCAGTGAGTAGGTACGGGATGTAAATCGAGGAGTTGTGACCTTGTTGTCCCGGTGTGTGGTGTGTGCCTGGTCTCAGGCCTATCCGAAGATCGGAAATAATGAGCTCTGAGCTCGTTCCGTAGGGTAACGTCTGGCTGTCTCGTCAGAGACTGCAGCAGATCAAACAGTGAAACACACACACGGCCCGGTAGCTCAGGGGTTAGAGCGCTGGCTTCACAAGCCAGAGGACCGGGGTTCGATTCCCCGGCCGGGTGGAGATATTTGGGTGTGTCTCCTTTCACGTGTAGCCCCTGTTCACCTAGCAGTGAGTAGGTACGGGATGTAAATCGAGGAGTTGTGACCTTGTTGTCCCGGTGTGTGGTGTGTGCCTGGTCTCAGACCTATCCGAAGATCGGAAATAATGAGTTCTGAGCTCGTTCCGTAGGGTAACGTCTGGCTGTCTCGTCAGAGACTGCAGCAGATCAAACAGTGAATTACAGTGTACACACACACACACACAGAGAGAGAGAGAGAGAGAGAGAGAGAGAGAGAGAGAGAGAGGGACAGAAGGATCCCACCGACAATTCTAGACGATTTTTTTTTTTTTTTTTTTTTTTTTTTTTTTTTTTCCCGTTTACATGATTTTACCGGATATGTGCATAAATCGCAAAATTAGAAAATGGAGTGATTTTCGCGCGTCCCCTCCCCCATTATCGACCCCCAATTTGATTTGGCTAATTTGCATAAAATTTCCATAAATTAGCAGAAACATTGCATACATTAGCCCCTACCGAAAAAAAAAAAAAGTTGACAATTTCACAATATAATTATTTCAAATGCAAGGGCCACCAACATATAGCATGAAAATCCTAATATATACACAGACACACTTTAGCAACTACGATCCACAAAAAAAAAAAAACATTATATTTTACATACAAAGAATATGATTTCTCAAATATACCTGAATGACATCAGCAAAGCAACCATTTTAGATTCTAAGGTCAAATTAGGATGGATGGATGATGTAAAGATAGCAATCGATCATTTCATTCACCAAATACCCACTGCAACATGGCCAAGACAA
>NW_025541660.1:0-2500 GCF_017591435.1 Portunus trituberculatus
TGGCTCGCCGAGGCGGCGTCAAGCGCATCTCCGGTCTCATCTACGAGGAGACTCGTGGGGTGCTAAAGGTGTTCCTCGAGAACGTCATCAGGGATGCCGTCACCTACACCGAGCACGCCAAGCGCAAGACCGTCACTGCCATGGACGTCGTCTACGCCCTCAAGCGTCAGGGACGTACCCTCTACGGATTTGGCGGTTAAATCTGGTGTCTGGAATTTGGTGTCAACAACAGCAACTGCAAAAGCACCATAAGAAAAGAGTCAACATATCCCGGACCTTTTATAGGTCCACACAAATGAAGAGAAGGAAAAAGTTATAGACTAACACTACTAGGACTATGGTTGTTCCAAGTAAAAGTGTTGTCCCTACTCTTTACGTCATTATTACAATTTGTGTGTGTGTTTTTTTTTTTTTTTTTTTTTTTTTTTTTTTTCTTTTTTCTTTTCCTTTCTTTCTATTTGTTTTCCTCTCTGTTTTATCACTCAAAGGTAAATCAAATGAAAGAGAAAGGATTATCAACTAAGTGATGTGAGGTCAGACACCAACCGCTGCTACAGGTGCTGTTTGTTTGTTTGTTTGTTAAGCTTCCGCCCATTAGTGGCGCAGGCAATTTTATTTCTTTATAGTGGTACCCATACAAGGAGGGAGGGTCCATATCAACACCGAAGCGCATCATCATCATCATCATCATCATCATCATCTTTGGTGTAGCCACCTAGATAGAACCTGGGTACCGCGGTGACATGTAGGTAGGTAGGTACCTTTCATTAAATCCCCCTCGCCGACTGACATACCTTCAAAACGGTGTGTGGTGTGATTCTTTCGAGCCGACGCGTGAACGTCTGTCTGTCTGCCCGATCCCACGTCCACCACCTTATCCACTATGGTCTGACCGCTTACTTGTATGGAGATCTTTTAGGTTTTTTTTTTTTTTTTTTGTTCCTGCCGGGAATTTTCCGGCCTGCAGCGCTGTCACACTCCAATACGCACACCTTAAAGAACAAAAAAAAAAAAAAAAAAAAAAAAGTTGGAGAGTTTCTGTTTATCTTTAAATATATTTTGCATTGTTTTTGCAAACAAACACAGCAATACTTGACATCGTTTGATCCGCGCGCCCTCCCCTCTCGGGGATGACCGCCGAGTGAGATCACAGGTCAAAGTGAAAGCGTTAATCCATGGGTCACTCACTCACTCCCTCCCTGTCCCTACCTACCACCTACCAGCCAGGAGGGAAGCAAGAGAGGGGACACTTGCACGCACCAATACGCACCTTAAGTCAGGTAGGTACTTAATACTTGGTAATTGAACGGTGTTGTATTATATACATTGTGATGCTCTAAAAGAAAAAGAAAAGAAAAAAAAAAAAAAGAAAAGGCAAGTTGGAGTAAGCTTCTTGTTTATCTTTGAACATATTTCGCATTGTTTGTTTGTTTTTTTTGCAAACACAGCAATACTTGACAACGTTTAATCCGCATCTCTTGGATGACTGCCGAGTGAGATCACAGGTCAAAGTGACCGACCGCGTTAATTGATCCCTGTCCCGCTAGCTACCTACCAGCCAGGAGGGAAGCAAGAGAGCAAGACAGAGAGGGGCGTGTGCGGGAAGCAAGGTCCTCATTGACACACGGGCCCTAATCCCATAATTTGCTCAGCGCAAGGCGTTTTTTTTTTTTTTTTTTTTTTTTGCAGCGCTGCAGGCCGGAACAAAAAAAATAAAGAGAAAAAAATTCTACCATTAGCATTTCTATCATTCATTATCAAAAAAATATATACCATCATTATTATTAATATCATGGTTAACACTATAGTCTATTCAATTCTCTAGATGTGTCAATGTGTGGCTCCGAAGAGGAGCCGGATGTATATACTTGTTGGTGATGATATTGAGGAGGAGAGGATTTACTTCTTCTCGGTCTTCTTGGGAAGGAGCACAGCCTGAATGTTTGGCAGCACGCCACCCTGTGCAATGGTGACCCCGGAGAGGAGCTTGTTAAGTTCCTCGTCGTTCCGGATGGCCAGCTGCAGGTGACGCGGGATGATGCGAGTCTTCTTGTTGTCGCGGGCGGCGTTGCCGGCAAGCTCGAGGACTTCGGCGGCCAGGTACTCCATGACCGCTGCAAGGTACACGGGGGCGCCAGCCCCCACTCGCTCGGCGTAGTTGCCCTTCCTCAGGAGGCGATGAATCCTGCCGACCGGGAACTGGAGTCCAGCACGGCTGGAACGGGACTTTGACTTTCCCTTCACCTTTCCTCCTTTGCCGCGTCCGGACATGGCGAGTAGTGGTGGTAGTAGTAGGTGGGATTAACAAGTAGTAGTGGTAGTATTATTAGCAAGTAACACTCCGTCAGCTGCGGGAGCGAGTCGGTGTGTTGTGCGTTATCTGTTCTTCGGCGGGCTCGTTTCCTCTATATAAAAGGAAGATCGGATCAGCGCGTAACACGTAACGCCCAACCGGGAGGCTGGCTCTCGCGGCGACTCGCGATCCTGAGCAGGATTGCTT
>NW_025541660.1:7500-19819 GCF_017591435.1 Portunus trituberculatus
TTTTAGGCCCCTTTAAATTCTTCCTGGCTTGCCCTACTATACTCCGTATACCCTGTGAATCAAGTCCTTTCTAGGTGTTTCTTGGTTTAATATCGTTTCCCTATTGGATTAATCTCTGTCAGTCTGTCTGTCTGTCTGTCTGTCTGTCTGTCTGTCTGTCTGTCTGTCTGTCTGTCTGTCTGTCTGTCTCTCTCATTCTTCTTCTTCTTCTTCTTCTTCTTCTTCTTCTTCTTCTTCTTCTTCTTCTTCTTATTATTATTATTATTATTATTATTATTATTATTATTATTATTATTGATTACAGACTCAGTCTGCCTCCCTGGGTGGCTGGCTGGCTGGTTGGCTTGTTGCTCGCTGCATGCATGCCGCTGGCTGGAAAATCTGGCACCTCCTCCGACTCGATATTATTTGGTTTTACGCCGTTTTCTTGCTTGCCTCTCGGTTGTACGTCTCGGATGCGTGGTCCGAGGGTCAACGACGAGACGGAGACCGTGTTCGTATGACCCAGCGATGTTGGATCAAGTGGGAAAAACAGGAAATATTGTTACCCTACTACAACCGGGAAGGCACCTGCTCCATATATATATTACCGCGAGGCAAAAATGCGAGTCACACTCGTGAGCGAGACATCGTATCACTACTACTACTACTACTACAGCAGCGCCTCATCATCTGTCACCATGACTGGCCGCGGCAAGGAGGCAAGGGACTTGGAAAGGGAGGAGCCAAGCGTCACCGTAAGGTTTTGCGTGACAACATCCAGGGCATCACCAAGCCCGCTATCCGTCGGTTGGCTCGCCGAGGCGGCGTCAAGCGCATCTCCGGTCTCATCTACGAGGAGACTCGTGGGGTGCTAAAGGTGTTCCTCGAGAACGTCATCAGGGATGCCGTCACCTACACCGAGCACGCCAAGCGCAAGACCGTCACTGCCATGGACGTCGTCTACGCCCTCAAGCGTCAGGGACGTACCCTCTACGGATTTGGCGGTTAAATCTGGTGTCTGGAATTTGGTGTCAACAACAGCAACTGCAAAAGCACCATAAGAAAAGAGTCAACATATCCCGGACCTTTTATAGGTCCACACAAATGAAGAGAAGGAAAAAGTTATAGACTAACACTACTAGGACTATGGTTGTTCCAAGTAAAAGTGTTGTCCCTACTCTTTACGTCATTATTACAATTTGTGTGTGTGTTTTTTTTTTTTTTTTTTTTTTCCTTTTCTTTCTTTTTTTTTTTTCCTTTCTTTCTATTTGTTTTCCTCTCTGTTTTATCACTCAAAGGTAAATCAAATGAAAGAGAAAGGATTATCAACTAAGTGATGTGAGGTCAGACACCAACCGCTGCTACAGGTGCTGTTTGTTTGTTTGTTTGTTAAGCTTCCGCCCATTAGTGGCGCAGGCAATTTTATTTCTTTATAGTGGTACCCATACAAGGAGGGAGGGTCCATATCAACACCGAAGCGCATCATCATCATCATCATCATCATCATCATCTTTGGTGTAGCCACCTAGATAGAACCTGGGTACCGCGGTGACATGTAGGTAGGTAGGTACCTTTCATTAAATCCCCCTCGCCGACTGACATACCTTCAAAACGGTGTGTGGTGTGATTCTTTCGAGCCGACGCGTGAACGTCTGTCTGTCTGCCCGATCCCACGTCCACCACCTTATCCACTATGGTCTGACCGCTTACTTGTATGGAGATCTTTTAGGTTTTTTTTTTTTTTTTTTGTTCCTGCCGGGAATTTTCCGGCCTGCAGCGCTGTCACACTCCAATACGCACACCTTAAAGAACAAAAAAAAAAAAAAAAAAAAAAAAAAAGTTGGAGAGTTTCTGTTTATCTTTAAATATATTTTGCATTGTTTTTGCAAACAAACACAGCAATACTTGACATCGTTTGATCCGCGCGCCCTCCCCTCTCGGGGATGACCGCCGAGTGAGATCACAGGTCAAAGTGAAAGCGTTAATCCATGGGTCACTCACTCACTCCCTCCCTGTCCCTACCTACCACCTACCAGCCAGGAGGGAAGCAAGAGAGGGGACACTTGCACGCACCAATACGCACCTTAAGTCAGGTAGGTACTTAATACTTGGTAATTGAACGGTGTTGTATTATATACATTGTGATGCTCTAAAAGAAAAAGAAAAGAAAAAAAAAAAAAAAAGAAAAGGCAAGTTGGAGTAAGCTTCTTGTTTATCTTTGAACATATTTCGCATTGTTTGTTTGTTTGCAAACACAGCAATACTTGACAACGTTTAATCCGCATCTCTTGGATGACTGCCGAGTGAGATCACAGGTCAAAGTGACCGACCGCGTTAATTGATCCCTGTCCCGCTAGCTACCTACCAGCCAGGAGGGAAGCAAGAGAGCAAGACAGAGAGGGGGCGTGTGCGGGAAGCAAGGTCCTCATTGACACACGGGCCCTAATCCCATAATTTGCTCAGCGCAAGGCGTTTTTTTTTTTTTTTTTTTTTTTTTTTTTTTGCAGCGCTGCAGGCCGGAACAAAAAAATAAAGAGAAAAAAATTCTACCATTAGCATTTCTATCATTCATTATCAAAAAAATATATACCATCATTATTATTAATATCATGGTTAACACTATAGTCTATTCAATTCTCTAGATGTGTCAATGTGTGGCTCCGAAGAGGAGCCGGATGTATATACTTGTTGGTGATGATATTGAGGAGGAGAGGATTTACTTCTTCTCGGTCTTCTTGGGAAGGAGCACAGCCTGAATGTTTGGCAGCACGCCACCCTGTGCAATGGTGACCCCGGAGAGGAGCTTGTTAAGTTCCTCGTCGTTCCGGATGGCCAGCTGCAGGTGACGCGGGATGATGCGAGTCTTCTTGTTGTCGCGGGCGGCGTTGCCGGCAAGCTCGAGGACTTCGGCGGCCAGGTACTCCATGACCGCTGCAAGGTACACGGGGGCGCCAGCCCCCACTCGCTCGGCGTAGTTGCCCTTCCTCAGGAGGCGATGAATCCTGCCGACCGGGAACTGGAGTCCAGCACGGCTGGAACGGGACTTTGACTTTCCCTTCACCTTTCCTCCTTTGCCGCGTCCGGACATGGCGAGTAGTGGTGGTAGTAGTAGGTGGGATTAACAAGTAGTAGTGGTAGTATTATTAGCAAGTAACACTCCGTCAGCTGCGGGAGCGAGTCGGTGTGTTGTGCGTTATCTGTTCTTCGGCGGGCTCGTTTCCTCTATATAAAAGGAAGATCGGATCAGCGCGTAACACGTAACGCCCAACCGGGAGGCTGGCTCTCGCGGCGACTCGCGATCCTGAGCAGGATTGCTTACATAAATGGCACTCTTCAAGTCGGGTGCAACACAACACACAACTCTTCGCAAGTTGAACGACGCCGTTACTACCATGCCTCCCAAAGCATCAGGAAAGGCTGCCAAGAAGGCTGGCAAGGCTCAGAAGGCCATAGCCAAAGGGGACAAGAAGAAGAAGCGGAGGAGGAAGGAAAGCTACTCCATCTACATCTACAAGGTGCTCAAGCAGGTCCACCCCGACACTGGCGTGTCCTCCAAGGCTATGTCAATCATGAACTCTTTCGTGAACGACATTTTCGAGCGCATCGCTGCCGAGGCATCCCGCCTGGCACACTACAACAAGCGCTCCACCATCACCAGCCGGGAGATCCAGACTGCCGTCCGTCTCCTTCTGCCCGGCGAACTGGCAAAGCACGCCGTCTCTGAGGGCACCAAGGCTGTCACCAAGTACACCTCCTCCAAGTAAACTGACTGTCAGTCAGCTAGAAGGGGAAAAAGAAAAAGAGCAACTGCTGTCTCAGACAGTATTCAAACCCTACCCGGCTCCATAGGAGCCACACCTGAATCCAAAAAAAAAGGAGACACAATATAGACAAGTGTGGATGGTGGTCGCCGCTGGTGCACCAGAGCCGGATGGATGGATGGATATGGATGAGCTAGATGGCTGGCTCGTCATTAATGAGGCTCGCAACCGGGTCAGAGCAAAGAGATCCATCATCCACTGCACAACAGCAGCACCCGTAGTAGTAGTAGTATGATGATGGTGATGATTAAGCGTACGTACGATACTAATCACGGCAGGCAGGCTTTGGAGGGTGGGTGCATTCATGCTCTTCTTCTTCTTCTTGATTAATGATGATGCCTCCTATTTCAGTAACATAACGTTTTTCATCACACAAAGCTCAGGAAGCACACATTTATTATAGCTTGTAACATGAATCTTCGCTCCTTTTTTTTTTTTTTTTTTTTTTTTTTCTTTCTTTCTTTTCTTGACTGAATTGCAGTGAATCAATCAATCAATATATCTACAAATCAGACTGGAGGGAAAGCAGTCATTCTCCATCGGCCACCGACATACTACTGATCAGAAACATGCACATGGAATATCGGATCCTAGACACAGAGAGGAAGGTTGAAGAAAAAAAAAAAAAAAAAGAGAGAGAGAGAGAGAGAGAGAGAGAGAGAGAGAGAGAGAGAGAGAGAGAGAGAGAGAGAGAGAGAGAGAGAGAGAGAGAGAGAGAGAGAGAGAGAGAGAGAGAGAGAGAGAGAGAGAGAGAGAGAAGAGAAGAAAAAAAAAGAGAGAGAGAGAGAGAGAGAGAGAAAAAAAAAAAAAATCTTCTAATCAGGAAATCGCTCGACCATACGGATCAAAGCCAACCCATTCATGGTCTATGTAATATTATTCTCTTTAGATAAAGCACCTTTGGCCCTGAAGAGGGCCTAGATATTGTTTGTTGTTGCTTGCTTGCCTTGGATGACACACTTATTAGGCACGCTCGCCACGGATTCGACGAGCCAGCTGGATGTCCTTGGGCATGATAGTGACACGCTTGGCGTGGATGGCGCACAGGTTAGTGTCTTCAAAGAGACCCACGAGATAAGCCTCGGAAGCTTCCTGGAGGGCCATGACAGCGGAGGACTGGAAGCGGAGGTCAGTCTTGAAATCCTGGGCAATTTCACGCACCAAGCGCTGGAAAGGCAGCTTCCTGATAAGCAGTTCGGTGCTCTTCTGATAACGGCGGATCTCACGGAGGGCCACGGTTCCTGGCCTGTAACGGTGGGGCTTCTTGACACCTCCAGTGGCAGGAGCAGATTTGCGAGCTGCCTTCGTGGCAAGCTGCTTGCGGGGCGCCTTGCCACCGGTGGACTTGCGGGCCGTTTGCTTAGTACGTGCCATGGTGAGTAAGTAAGTTACTGCCGCTCGGAACGAACAGTTGGGCGAGTTGAGCGCTTAGGCTGGCACTTCTTTAAATACGGTTTGCCGGGGCCCAACCTTGCCTTACGATTGGACGGGAATGACGTAAGAGTGTTCGACAACCACAGAAAACTCCCCCCCCTCCTAACCATA
Organism: Portunus trituberculatus; assembly: GCF_017591435.1. Classification (NCBI taxonomy): domain Eukaryota; kingdom Metazoa; phylum Arthropoda; class Malacostraca; order Decapoda; family Portunidae; genus Portunus; species Portunus trituberculatus. Next base: position 12,849 of record NW_025541660.1, read on the forward strand.
ACAACATGTCATGGGTAACTCAAAGAAATTGAGGCAGGCGAGAGGGAGAGAAAAGAGGAAGGAAAGAGAGAAAAGAAAACACAACAAAAAAAAAAAAAAATAAAAATTTTAAAAACACACACACACACACACACACACACACACACACACACACACACACACACACACACACACACACACACACACACACACACACACACACACACACACACACACACACACACACACACACACACACACACACACACACACACACACACACACACACACACACACACACACACAGACACACACAGAGAGAGAGAGAGAGAGAGAGAGAGAGAGAGAGAGAGAGAGAGAGAGAGAGAGAGAGAGAGAGAGAGAGAGAGAGAGAGAGAGAGAGAGAGAGAGAGAGAGAGAGAGAGAGAGAGAGAGAGAGAGAGAGAGAGAGAGAGAGAGAGACATTCTCATATAAGGAAAGATATAATGTAAATTTATCATAGATATATGTATGTACAGTACGTGGTTTATGAAGAATTGTTACGCGAAAAGTTTTTTTATTTTCAATATTCATTTAGTTAGGAAAAAGGAGTGGTGAGTGACCTGACACGGCGAAATCCCTGAGACATCTTGGCTACAACAATGCTCTCTCTCTCTCTCTCTCTCTCTCTCTCTCTCTCTCTCTCTCTCTCTCTCTCTCTCTCTCTCTCTCTCTCTCTCTCTCTCTCTCTCTCTCTCTCACACACACACACACACACACACACACACACACACACACACACACACACACACACACACACACACACACACACACACACACACACTGGCCGGGTGGAGATATTTGGGTGTGTCTCCTTTCACGTGTAGCCCCTGTTCACCTAGCAGTGAGTAGGTACGGGATGTAAATCGAGGAGTTGTGACCTTGTTGTCCCGGTGTGTGGTGTGTGCCTGGTCTCAGGCCTATCCGAAGATCGGAAATAATGAGCTCTGAGCTCGTTCCGTAGGGTAACGTCTGGCTGTCTCGTCAGAGACTGCAGCAGATCAAACAGTGAAACACACACACGGCCCGGTAGCTCAGGGGTTAGAGCGCTGGCTTCACAAGCCAGAGGACCGGGGTTCGATTCCCCGGCCGGGTGGAGATATTTGGGTGTGTCTCCTTTCACGTGTAGCCCCTGTTCACCTAGCAGTGAGTAGGTACGGGATGTAAATCGAGGAGTTGTGACCTTGTTGTCCCGGTGTGTGGTGTGTGCCTGGTCTCAGACCTATCCGAAGATCGGAAATAATGAGTTCTGAGCTCGTTCCGTAGGGTAACGTCTGGCTGTCTCGTCAGAGACTGCAGCAGATCAAACAGTGAATTACAGTGTAACACACACACACAGGAGAGAGAGAGAGAGAGAGAGAGAGAGAGAGAGAGAGAGAGGGACAGAAGGATCCCACCGACAATTCTAGACGATTTTTTTTTTTTTTTTTTTTTTTTTTTTTTTTTTTTTTCCCCGTTTACATGATTTTACCGGATATGTGCATAAATCGCAAAATTAGAAAATGGAGTGATTTTCGCGCGTCCCCCCCCATTATCGACCCCCAATTTGATTTGGCTAATTTGCATAAAATTTCCATAAATTAGCAGAAACATTGCATACATTAGCCCCTACCGAAAAAAAAAAAAAAAAGTTGACAATTTCACAATATAATTATTTCAAATGCAAGGGCCACCAACATATAGCATGAAAATCCTAATATATACACAGACACACTTTAGCAACTACGATCCACAAAAAAAAAAAAACATTATATTTTACATACAAAGAATATGATTTCTCAAATATACCTGAATGACATCAGCAAAGCAACCATTTTAGATTCTAAGGTCAAATTAGGATGGATGGATGATGTAAAGATAGCAATCGATCATTTCATTCACCAAATACCCACTGCAACATGGCCAAGACAAATTGTTAATCAGATTATTATAGTGTGAAGATCACTTAGACGTTGCCATTTTTGGGAATTTCCCGGCCTGCGGCGTTGCTGGGCAAATTAAGGGATTAGAGCCTATGTGTCAATGATAACCTTGCTCCCCACACACCATGGATTAACACGGTCACTTTGACCTGTGACCTCACTCGGTCACCCAGAAGGATGTGACAACGCTCGGAGGAAACGTTGTCAAGCATTGTTGTTGCGTTTGCAAAACCAATGCAAAATTTATTTAAAAATAAACACAAATTCCTCTAACTTGCCTCTTTAGAGCATCACAATGTATATGTACTACAACACCATTCAGTTAAAAAGTATTAAGTACCTGACTTGGGGCGCGTATTGGTACACGTGTGACAGCGCCGCAGGCAGGAAAAACGCCAACGCCTAAGTGATCTTCATAAAATGGTCAGACTATAGTGTGCGTATTTATTAGCGTGTCGTGTGTCACGGTTAGTCTGACGGCTTGCGTCTTTCCTCCTCCCACAGCCGCTGCAGTGACTTTCTAGGTTTTTTTTTTTTTTTTTCTTCTTCAGACTTCAATGGTTAATATCCAAGCTCGACAGAGCACAGCACACGTCCGTGCAGGTGGTCATTCTTATCCCCTTTCCCCCGGCACCAAGCTAGGCTAGCGGTTCGATGCAATTTCTCTATAGGAGAGAAAAAAATGTCAGTTCGAGTCCTCTCCTATTCATGTGTGTTTAGAATACACAGTTTTGTCTGGTAATCCAGGCACGAGGTAGTACAAGAATAAATGGATGAATTAACAAAGAATAAAATAAGCAGGTAAAACAATATAAGAATAGACAAATCAAACCTTCTTCTTCTTCTTCTTCTTCTTCTTCTTATTATTATTATTATTATTATTATTATTATTATTATTATTATTATTATTATAAAATAATAATAATAATAATAATAAAAAATAAATAAATAAATAGATAAATGAAAAATAATGGAATGCCAACAACATCTGGTGTTCCCAGGCGGTCACCCATCCAAGTACTAACCGGACCCAACGTTGCTTAACTTCGCTGATCGGACGAGAAGCGGTGTGTTCAACGTGGTGTGGTCGTTGGCACTCGATGTGAGATTTTAGGCCCCTTTAAATTCTTCCTGGCTTGCCCTACTATACTCCGTATACCCTGTGAATCAAGTCCTTTCTAGGTGTTTCTTGGTTTAATATCGTTTCCCTATTGGATTAATCTCTGTCAGTCTGTCTGTCTGTCTGTCTGTCTGTCTGTCTGTCTGTCTGTCTGTCTGTCTCTCTCATTCTTCTTCTTCTTCTTCTTCTTCTTCTTCTTCTTCTTCTTCTTCTTCTTCTTCTTCTTCTTCTTATTATTATTATTCTTATTATTTATTATTATTATTATTATTATTCTGACACAGACTCAGTCTGCCTCCCTCTGTGGCTGGCTGGCTGGTTGGCTTGTTGCTCGCTGCATGCATGCCGCTGGCTGGAAAATCTGGCACCTCCTCCGACTCGATATTATTTGGTTTTACGCCGTTTTCTTGCTTGCCTCTCGGTTGTACGTCTCGGATGCGTGGTCCGAGGGTCAACGACGAGACGGAGACCGTGTTCGTATGACCCAGCGATGTTGGATCAAGTGGGAAAAACAGGAAATATTGTTACCCTACTACAACCGGGAAGGCACCTGCTCCATATATATATTACCGCGAGGCAAAAATGCGAGTCACACTCGTGAGCGAGACATCGTATCACTACTACTACTACTACTACTCGCAGCAGCGCCTCATCATCTGTCACCATGACTGGCCGCGGCAAGGAGGCAAGGGACTTGGAAAGGGAGGAGCCAAGCGTCACCGTAAGGTTTTGCGTGACAACATCCAGGGCATCACCAAGCCCGCTATCCGTCGGTTGGCTCGCCGAGGCGGCGTCAAGCGCATCTCCGGTCTCATCTACGAGGAGACTCGTGGGGTGCTAAAGGTGTTCCTCGAGAACGTCATCAGGGATGCCGTCACCTACACCGAGCACGCCAAGCGCAAGACCGTCACTGCCATGGACGTCGTCTACGCCCTCAAGCGTCAGGGACGTACCCTCTACGGATTTGGCGGTTAAATCTGGTGTCTGGAATTTGGTGTCAACAACAGCAACTGCAAAAGCACCATAAGAAAAGAGTCAACATATCCCGGACCTTTTATAGGTCCACACAAATGAAGAGAAGGAAAAAGTTATAGACTAACACTACTAGGACTATGGTTGTTCCAAGTAAAAGTGTTGTCCCTACTCTTTACGTCATTACTACAATTTGTGTGTGTTTTTTTTTTTTTTTTTTTTTTTTTTCCTTTTCTTTCTTTTTTTTCTTTTCCTTTCTTTCTATTTGTTTTCCTCTCTGTTTTATCACTCAAAGGTAAATCAAATGAAAGAGAAAGGATTATCAACTAAGTGATGTGAGGTCAGACACCAACCGCTGCTACAGGTGCTGTTTGTTTGTTTGTTTGTTAAGCTTCCGCCCATTAGTGGCGCAGGCAATTTTATTTCTTTATAGTGGTACCCATACAAGGAGGGAGGGTCCATATCAACACCGAAGCGCATCATCATCATCATCATCATCATCATCATCTTTGGTGTAGCCACCTAGATAGAACCTGGGTACCGCGGTGACATGTAGGTAGGTAGGTACCTTTCATTAAATCCCCCTCGCCGACTGACATACCTTCAAAACGGTGTGTGGTGTGATTCTTTCGAGCCGACGCGTGAACGTCTGTCTGTCTGCCCGATCCCACGTCCACCACCTTATCCACTATGGTCTGACCGCTTACTTGTATGGAGATCTTTTAGGTTTTTTTTTTTTTTTTTTGTTCCTGCCGGGAATTTTCCGGCCTGCAGCGCTGTCACACTCCAATACGCACACCTTAAAGAACAAAAAAAAAAAAAAAAAAAAAAAGTTGGAGAGTTTCTGTTTATCTTTAAATATATTTTGCATTGTTTTTGCAAACAAACACAGCAATACTTGACATCGTTTGATCCGCGCGCCCTCCCCTCTCGGGGATGACCGCCGAGTGAGATCACAGGTCAAAGTGAAAGCGTTAATCCATGGGTCACTCACTCACTCCCTCCCTGTCCCTACCTACCACCTACCAGCCAGGAGGGAAGCAAGAGAGGGGGGACACTTGCACGCACCAATACGCACCTTAAGTCAGGTAGGTACTTAATACTTGGTAATTGAACAGGTGTTGTATTATATACATTGTGATGCTCTAAAAGAAAAAGAAAAGAAAAAAAAAGAAAAAGAAAAGGCAAGTTGGAGTAAGCTTCTTGTTTATCTTTGAACATATTTCGCATTGTTTGTTTGTTTGTTTTTGCAAACACAGCAATACTTGACAACGTTTAATCCGCATCTCTTGGATGACTGCCGAGTGAGATCACAGGTCAAAGTGACCGACCGCGTTAATTGATCCCTGTCCCGCTAGCTACCTACCAGCCAGGAGGGAAGCAAGAGAGCAAGACAGAGAGGGGCGTGTGCGGGAAGCAAGGTCCTCATTGACACACGGGCCCTAATCCCATAATTTGCTCAGCGCAAGGCGTTTTTTTTTTTTTTTTTTTTTTTTTTTTTTTTGCAGCGCTGCAGGCCGGAACAAAAAAAAAAAAGAGAAAAAAATTCTACCATTAGCATTTCTATCATTCATTATCAAAAAAATATATACCATCATTATTATTAATATCATGGTTAACACTATAGTCTATTCAATTCTCTAGATGTGTCAATGTGTGGCTCCGAAGAGGAGCCGGATGTATATACTTGTTGGTGATGATATTGAGGAGGAGAGGGATTTACTTCTTCTCGGTCTTCTTGGGAAGGAGCACAGCCTGAATGTTTGGCAGCACGCCACCCTGTGCAATGGTGACCCCGGAGAGGAGCTTGTTAAGTTCCTCGTCGTTCCGGATGGCCAGCTGCAGGTGACGCGGGATGATGCGAGTCTTCTTGTTGTCGCGGGCGGCGTTGCCGGCAAGCTCGAGGACTTCGGCGGCCAGGTACTCCATGACCGCTGAAAGGTACACGGGGCGCCAGCCCCCACTCGCTCGGCGTAGTTGCCCTTCCTCAGGAGGCGATGAATCCTGCCGACCGGGAACTGGAGTCCAGCACGGCTGGAACGGGACTTTGACTTTCCCTTCACCTTTCCTCCTTTGCCGCGTCCGGACATGGCGAGTAGTGGTGGTAGTAGTAGGTGGGATTAACAAGTAGTAGTGGTAGTATTATTAGCAAGTAACACTCCGTCAGCTGCGGGAGCGAGTCGGTGTGTTGTGCGTTATCTGTTCTTCGGCGGGCTCGTTTCCTCTATATAAAAGGAAGATCGGATCAGCGCGTAACACGTAACGCCCAACCGGGAGGCTGGCTCTCGCGGCGACTCGCGATCCTGAGCAGGATTGCTTACATAAATGGCACTCTTCAAGTCGGGTGCAACACAACACACAACTCTTCGCAAGTTGAACGACGCCGTTACTACCATGCCTCCCAAAGCATCAGGAAAGGCTGCCAAGAAGGCTGGCTCAGAAGGCCATAGCCAAAGGGGACAAGAAGAAGAAGCGGAGGAGGAAGGAAAGCTACTCCATCTACATCTACAAGGTGCTCAAGCAGGTCCACCCCGACACTGGCGTGTCCTCCAAGGCTATGTCAATCATGAACTCTTTCGTGAACGACATTTTCGAGCGCATCGCTGCCGAGGCATCCCGCCTGGCACACTACAACAAGCGCTCCACCATCACCAGCCGGGAGATCCAGACTGCCGTCCGTCTCCTTCTGCCCGGCGAACTGGCAAAGCACGCCGTCTCTGAGGGCACCAAGGCTGTCACCAAGTACACCTCCTCCAAGTAAACTGACTGTCAGTCAGCTAGAAGGGGGGAAAGAAGAAAAAAGAGCAACTGCTGTCTCAGACAGTATTCAAACCCTACCCGGCTCCATAGGAGCCACACCTGAATCCAAAAAAGGAGACACAATATAGACAAGTGTGGATGGTGGTCGCCGCTGGTGCACCAGAGCCGGATGGATGGA
>NW_025541661.1:0-7065 GCF_017591435.1 Portunus trituberculatus
TCCAAGACAAAAACTCTCTGCACATAGAAGAAATCCGTGTAATCACGACAGCTCACCTTCTCAAAATTCGCTTGGCGAGTAGAGAGGAAGCCACAACCGTCCTCAGAGAAGGGATAAAACTTTTCTCTGTCATCATCCCCTCCTACAACATCGACACAGAACGACACACAGACATCACTCAGTGTCTTAAATGCCTCAAGTTTGACCACAAGACCCGTGACTGCAAACAGACTACCGATACATGTTCCAGGTGCTCTGACACAGGACACAACTACAGACAGTGTACGAACACAAACACCAAATGTGCTAACTGTGGAGGCAACCATGTAGCAGTTGCCTTCAAATGTCCAGTTAAGAAACAGATAGTTAGAAACACCAAAACTAACACCGTGTTCACAACCACACAACCTAACACAACCACATACGCCAACAGAGCGGCAGCCACAACACCCCAAGTGAACACACAACAACCACACCTTGCCCTCACAGACACAGCAGACGACATCCAAAAGAAAATCCTTATGTGTAACACTCTTGCAGCAACATTGAGCGGCGGGGACGCACACCTATACAAACACACACTCCTAACTCTATGGCAGGAAAACAATCTTCCAGTCCTCAACATCCCTGATACAGTCATCGAAAACTGTGCAGGCACCTTCAGGAAAACAACCAAACGCGGTAGATCTCACTCTACACACAAGCCCCGTTCTCTGGACTGCCGGGCCAGGAAAAAACACACATCTCCTACACCTCTCACGACGAACATGACACCAGCGCCACCAGGACCTCATACAAATGACACAAGAAACTCAAGATCTGCACCTCACGCTACCCTGACAACAACCTCTAACCACAAACAAACAGAGTCACCCCAAGCAAGCTCCTCAATACCGACACAGCACTCTTCACCACCACAAAACTACACCACACATCAAGCAGCGAACCATACAGACATGGACACTGCACCCACCAAGAAGGCTGCCGAGTCCTCTGCCCGCACACATCCAGATACCTCACACCGAGTTACCAGACACAAAAAACAAACATGTTAACCATTCTACAACTGAACTGTCGCGGTTACTACAATAACCGCCATCTAATAGCGGAAACGATCGTCAAAGAAAATCCTGACGTCATTCTCCTCAATCATATTGGAGCCCTCCCTCCAACACGCACTGTAAAACACTATGGTTACACAACACAACACACACAAGGAGCCCATAACGGCGTAGCTGTTATGGTCAAGACACACATACAACATCACTTCATCAAAACATGGGCCACACCCCACTTCCTTGCCACAAAAATACAAACAAACAACAACACATTCATCATAGCAACAACATACACACGCCCCAACACGCACATTCCCTTTGCAGACATCAACAAACTCTTTAACCACAACACACCAACATACTTAATAGCAGACATCAACGCCTCACACACGGCCTTTGGTCACTCTTCCTGCAACACACATGGCAGACAATTAGAACAGCTAAAGACCCAGAAACGGCTAAGGTTTCTGGGTCCACACTTTAACACAGTCTACACACAGACGGGGACAGGAAGACCAGACCTAGCCTTCACCAACAGACACGCCAGCCACCTACACCACCACCTCTCCCCAGGCAGGATATGTGGGTCAGACCACATACCCTTATTCTACGCATCTCCACCAACCCTCTAGCCATTCCTACTACCTCACACTACAACTACAAACACGCCGACTGGGAGGCCTTCAAGGAAACACTCCACAACACGCACACGCCACCTACACTACACAACCAACATCACACAACACTTGACAGACACATTGAAAACATGCACAAAGAAATATTGCAAGCTGCAGACACACACATCCCCAAAACGAGCTACAAAATTTTCCGAGACTTCACCCCGTCCGTAAAATCAACAAGATTGCTTACCTGCTATCAAAACACCTTTGAGAGAAACAAACACACACACATAAGGGCCGGCAGGACCCTAGAAATTCTACGAAACCACATTATCAATAGTCTTAACAAAGACCACGATAAATACTGGCTCAACCTAATTAAAAACACACAGGCACTCAGGACATCAAACCCAACAGAATTTTGGAGAAAAATTAAGCAACTAAAGGGCACAGATAAGTCACGCTTCGAGTACCTAAACATAAACAACACAAAATTACAGACCCAGCTAACGTAACTTCCGCCTTCAAGGATCACTGGTCTAGGGTATTTAGGCCACACCAGCCAAACCCCACCCTGCAGCTATAGCACACATTAACACAGTAACACACCACATGACAACAATAACACAAGAAACACACCCAGAACACACAATCAGACTTGACACACTACAACATGACCACCTACTCACCACACCAATTGGCGAAAACGAAGTGAAGAGGCTGCTACAGCGCGTGCCACGGCGCGCGCCCGGTACCACAGGCATCTCATGGGCCATGGCTCGCTATCTACCCCATAACATAATTTCCTCCCTCACAGCCATCTACAATGCCTGCCTTGCATCAGGCTACTTTCCCATGCCATACAAAACAGCCACTACAATATTAATCCCTAAACCTAATAAAAACCACCACCTACCAGAGAATTATAGGCCTATTAGCCTTTTGGAGATCCTGGGAAAGGTATTTGAAAAATTATCAACAGCAGATTGAGGAATCACCTCGAACAGCAAAACCTACTGTCTCATAAGCAATTTGGCTTTCGACAGCGACACTCAACCGAGGACGCACTCAACACCATCGTATCTTATATCAACAACAGTTACCCTCACTATAAATGTGCCCTGGTTACCAAAGATGTAAAACAGGCTTTCGACACTGTCTGGCATTCTGGCCTGAAGTACAAAATTTGTAACAACTTCAACCTGCCTCTTAAAACACAGAAACTCCTTTGCAGCTTTCTTTCAGACAGAAAGATGCGAATAAGGCATTTTCAGAACCACTCAGACTACTTCACGCCACTAGCAGGTGTCCCACAGGGATCATCCATCTCCCCAACACTATATAACATGTACACACACGACCTACCTAACCCAACACACACTGGATCCCTCACCATTCAGTACGCAGACGACGTGACTCAACTCGCCCGGGCTCGTACTCTGGACAGTCTCACCAACCGGCTCCAGGCCGAACTTTCAGCCACCAGCGAGTGGGAACTGAAGTGGCTCATACACTCACATCCATTAAAAACCAAGGTAACTTACTTCAGTAAAAAGTGGGTAAAACCAAGGCACCTTTATCTGTATCCATTTCTCCCTGACCAGACACCAATCAACATTTCCGCAACCAACACAGTCCTCGGGCTAAACATAGACAAGGATATGCGATTCTTCCAGCACATAAAACAGAAAGCAGCTGTAGCCTCCGGGGCACTTAGCAGTCTCCACAGATTCCGCGACAGTGACACTAAAACAAAACTACATCTATACAAGGCACTAGTCCAGCCACACTTAACGTACTGTCCCCTAGCACTCTCTCTTAGCGCAAAGACCAATCAGTTAAAGTTGCAAACTATCCAGAATAAGGCATTGCGCCTTGCAATGGATATAAAGTGGTACGAATTCAAAACATCGAAATCATTACACGAGGAAGCAAAATATTACCATTAAATCAAACACTCTTTAACAGGATACATAAGCAACTAGAGAAATACATCACCCTGCACGAAGACACCTACACGTTCATAGATACCTCCCCGCCCCCACGTCAGAAAAACATCCTTGACCTTGCAAATCACATACCTCCTGACCCAATTTACACGTGCCACGATTGAAAATATATAGCTTTAACAACACCCTAATCATCTTCACCCTCATCACCAACCACTCCTCAGGTTGCTGCACTCATAGCTAGTTATCCCCCAGTGTAACTCACAAACACTGAACACCAATACTCCCTGACACAAAGGCGCGGGGACTAAACCCCGAAATGTGGCTGGGACTGATTGAGGAAGCAGCCCCCAGCCTACCATGACAAGTTTAAAGGACCGACAGCAACTACGCCCCACCGAAGATGAACCGACGGCTCTTCAGTCCCCACGACCGCCCAGCAGAGAGTATGAGACACGCACTCACACACTCACTCACACTACACAGAGGAGAGAACTCCGCGGATGGCGTCGGGTCTGACGGCGAAGGCAGCCTTTTCCTTAAACCAACCAGCTTCAGAATTAAATGACACTGCATCCCACCGAAGACGCGGACCCGGGCTTCTCTCTCTCTAAACCGTACACATCCAAAATTGTACAGTGGCTTCCTAGAGATAATGTAAATATTGTACAAACTATCATACACTACAAACTACCACTCCTACACACACAACACACTCCATAAACCAATGTAAATACAAGATGATGTGCCTCGAGAGGGATATCATCCTGTATAAATACAAGAATATTTTACAAATATTACAATTGTTACGGGTGGCTACAATATGACATTCTCACATGTATTACCAATTCAATGAAAATGTATCTAGAGCTGTCAGAAACAGTCATGTAAATACTAATCAATAAATACGGCTAGTGGGTAAGTGAAAGGATGGAGGAACCGGGTTTTCCTGGCGGCTGGGGGTGCTGGGGGGGCGCTGGAACCTTGGCTTGGCGTGGTTGCATTGACTGGCGGACGAGTACTGGCATGCGAGGCGAGAGCGGGGCGTGGCTGAACTTCACCTTCCTCCTTTGTAATCCCATCACAAGAGCATCGCACTCCAAAAATCAAATGTCGATCTGCACCTGGGTTAAGCCCCAGTGACTTTTTCTCGCACTAAAATTACCTTCCTCACCCACCTATTCTTAATTCTATCCCCACTTCCGTTTTTCAAATCTTTTCTATTACATTTCCTTCCAAAATGCGAGTCACACTCGTGAGCGAGACATCGTATCACTACTACTACTACTACGCAGCAGCGCCTCATCATCTGTCACCATGACTGGCCGCGGCAAGGAGGCAAGGGACTTGGAAAGGAGGAGCCAAGCGTCACCGTAAGGTTTTGCGTGACAACATCCAGGGCATCACCAAGCCATCTGGTGTCTGGAATTTGGTGTCAACAACAGCAACTGCAAAAGCACCATAAGAAAAGAGTCAACATATCCCGGACCTTTTATAGGTCCACACAAATGAAGAGAAGGAAAAGTTATAGACTAACACTACTAGGACTATGGTTGTTCCAAGTAAAAGTGTTGTCCCTACTCTTTACGTCATTACTACAATTTGTGTGTGTTTTTTTTTTTTTTTTTTTTTTCTTTTCTTTCTTTTTTCTTTTCCTTTCTTTCTATTTGTTTTCCTCTCTGTTTTATCACTCAAAGGTAAATCAAATGAAAGAGAAAGGATTATCAACTAAGTGATGTGAGGTCAGACACCAACCGCTGCTACAGGTGCTGTTTGTTTGTTTGTTTGTTAAGCTTCCGCCCATTAGTGGCGCAGGCAATTTTATTTCTTTATAGTGGTACCCATACAAGGAGGGAGGGTCCATATCAACACCGAAGCGCATCATCATCATCATCATCATCATCATCATCATCTTTGGTGTAGCCACCTAGATAGAACCTGGGTACCGCGGTGACATGTAGGTAGGTAGGTACCTTTCATTAAATCCCCCTCGCCGACTGACATACCTTCAAAACGGTGTGTGGTGTGATTCTTTCGAGCCGACGCGTGAACGTCTGTCTGTCTGCCCGATCCCACGTCCACCACCTTATCCACTATGGTCTGACCGCTTACTTGTATGGAGATCTTTTAGGTTTTTTTTTTTTTTTTTTTTTTTTGTTCCTGCCGGGAATTTTCCGGCCTGCAGCGCTGTCACACTCCAATACGCACACCTTAAAGAACAAAAAAAAAAAAAAAAAAAAAAAAGTTGGAGAGTTTCTGTTTATCTTTAAATATATTTTGCATTGTTTTTGCAAACAAACACAGCAATACTTGACATCGTTTGATCCGCGCGCCCTCCCCTCTCGGGGATGACCGCCGAGTGAGATCACAGGTCAAAGTGAAAGCGTTAATCCATGGGTCACTCACTCACTCCCTCCCTGTCCCTACCTACCACCTACCAGCCAGGAGGGAAGCAAGAGAGGGGGGACACTTGCACGCACCAATACGCACCTTAAGTCAGGTAGGTACTTAATACTTGGTAATTGAACGGTGTTGTATTATATACATTGTGATGCTCTAAAAGAAAAAGAAAAGAAAAAAAAAGAAAAAGAAAAGGCAAGTTGGAGTAAGCTTCTTGTTTATCTTTGAACATATTTCGCATTGTTTGTTTTTGCAAACACAGCAATACTTGACAACGTTTAATCCGCATCTCTTGGATGACTGCCGAGTGAGATCACAGGTCAAAGTGACCGACCGCGTTAATTGATCCCTGTCCCGCTAGCTACCTACCAGCTAGGAGGGAAGCAAGAGAGCAAGACAGAGAGAGGGGCGTGTGCGGGAAGCAAGGTCCTCATTGACACACGGGCCCTAATCCCATAATTTGCTCAGCGCAAGGCGTTTTTTTTTTTTTTTTTTTTTTGCAGCGCTGCAGGCCGGAACAAAAAAAAAATAAAGAGAAAAAAAAATTCTACCAATAGCATTTCTATCATTCATTATCAAAAAAATATATACCATCATTATTATTAATATCATGGTTAACACTATAGTCTATTCAATTCTCTAGATGTGTCAATGTGTGGCTCCGAAGAGGAGCCGGATGTATATACTTGTTGGTGATGATATTGAGGAGGAGAGGGATTTACTTCTTCTCGGTCTTCTTGGGAAGGAGCACAGCCTGAATGTTTGGCAGCACGCCACCCTGTGCAATGGTGACCCCGGAGAGGAGCTTGTTAAGTTCCTCGTCGTTCCGGATGGCCAGCTGCAGGTGACGCGGGATGATGCGAGTCTTCTTGTTGTCGCGGGCGGCGTTGCCGGCAAGCTCGAGGACTTCGGCGGCCAGGTACTCCATGACCGCTGCAAGGTACACGGGGGCGCCAGCCCCCACTCGCTCGGCGTAGTTGCCCTTCCTCAGGAGGCGATGAATCCTGCCGACCGGGAACTGGAGTCCAGCACGGCTGG
>NW_025541662.1:0-23137 GCF_017591435.1 Portunus trituberculatus
CTATATTGTGTCTCCTTTTTTGGATTCAGGTGTGGCTCCTATGGAGCCGGGTAGGGTTTGAATACTGTCTGAGACAGCAGTTGCTCTTTTTTCTTCTTTCCCCCCTTCTAGCTGACTGACAGTCAGTTTACTTGGAGGAGGTGTACTTGGTGACAGCCTTGGTGCCCTCAGAGACGGCGTGCTTTGCCAGTTCGCCGGGCAGAAGGAGACGGACGGCAGTCTGGATCTCCCGGCTGGTGATGGTGGAGCGCTTGTTGTAGTGTGCCAGGCGGGATGCCTCGGCAGCGATGCGCTCGAAAATGTCGTTCACGAAAGAGTTCATGATTGACATAGCCTTGGAGGACACGCCAGTGTCGGGGTGGACCTGCTTGAGCACCTTGTAGATGTAGATGGAGTAGCTTTCCTTCCTCCTCCGCTTCTTCTTCTTGTCCCCTTTGGCTATGGCCTTCTGAGCCTTGCCAGCCTTCTTGGCAGCCTTTCCTGATGCTTTGGGAGGCATGGTAGTAACGGCGTCGTTCAACTTGCGAAGAGTTGTGTTGTGTTGCACCTAAGACTAAGACTAAGACTAATATAACAGAAAAGTGGGGTGAAGAGATGTAAGAGTTGGTACAGAAGAAGGAAATAGCTAGAGAAAAACGAAGAAAAGTTATAGAAAGAAAAGTGTGTGGGCAGTCCACGTTGCTGTTTTTGTAGTGTTCTATTTTTGCTCAGAAATGGCGCGCCGATAAAATTAGGTTTTGTTACCCAACCTAGAAGGTTTCATGTGTGTAGTGTGATAGTAAATTTGAGTGAGAGAGTTTTAGTAAGTTTGGTTGTGTGCAGTTGCAGTGCTGCAGATACTGTCAGACGGATACTAAAGTGCGCGTGTTCTTGTCTGCCTTTGTTTGTGCAGTGGTGTTTATGTTTTCCTCTCATGTTATATATATATATATATATATATATATATATATATATATATATATATATATATATATATATATATATATATATATATATATATATATATATATATATATATATATATATATATATATATATATATATATATATATATATATATATGTATTTATTTTTTTTTTCCAGGTTATTTGGTCATTTGTGTACAGGTAAGTACGGATGCACCAGGTAGGTAAAAGTAAGTATGTTTACTTATATGCAAATATAATTTAATATATATATATATATATATATATATATATATATATATATATATATATATATATATATATATATATATATATATATATATATATATATATAATTTATTTATTTATTCATTCATTCATCTATTCCATTTTTCCACTAGCAAAACCCATCTATCGTACCATGATGAAAAAAATAATAAAAATAAAAATAAACAGTCCTAGCATCAAGATGCCAGTGGCCCGTGTCGTGGTGTAATCAGGACGGTTCCTTTCAGGAACCGTCCCGTTGCTCCCCCGGCACCACCCCACTCCCCCTGCTGCCAGGTGTCATGCAGACAGAACTGGGCGCCACCACTCCTCACCGGGGGGAGGTGCCGCCCGCAGGAAGCCACCCTGCTTCTCACGACCGCGTATGACGACACCCCCAACCCGGCGACTCAGGGCACAGAGCAGAGAGAGGGTGAGCCGAGAGACCCACAACGCAAGTCCTCTATTGTAGTTTTTGCTATGTTTGCTCTCATTTTCCAGGAATCTTTATGGGTGCCATATCCGAGGTGCTTCGGGAAAACCTTCTGGTAACAAGGTAGGTATAATTTTTGGATAGGAGGCGCAGTTTATTAATATAAGGGGTTAGGGACAATACTGCATGCTAGTAGACTGCTGGGATAGTCTCTGTGGAACTTTATGCCGTTATTGTGGTTTTCCTTAAGTTTTTGGTATGCTGGGATTTCAAGTAATTCCAGTCTGTCCCATATTTCTTTTGCTCTTGTATGTAGTCTGATATTTAATGGGGTTGTGTTTGTTTGTGTGTATCTGTATAGTGTTCATTGTGTAAGGGTATTTTTGATTGGTGGTAAACCTCAATGCTTTATTTTGCACTTTCTGTAACTTTTTGATTTGTGAGTTACTCATAGTGTGGATAGGAATTGCAGTATAGTCTAAAATTGGGAGTACCAGAGCTTTAATTAGATGTATTTTTTTTATATTTACAGGCATGTGGTACAATTTGTATAGTTTTTTTTTTTTTTTTTTTAGAGCAGCGAGAGCTTTATTTCTTCTGTCTTCTATGTGTTTGTAATACCCTGTCGAAGTAATTTTAAGTCCCAAGCACTTGCCATTGTTTTTTAATTCTATTATTTCATCATTGATGTTTAATGGGATAGTAATCTTGGCCCCAAGGTGGATGGGAGTAAATTTTGTGAAATTAGTTTTGATTTTCCAGGAATTCTCGTAGTTATTAACTAAGTTGATTTATCTTGTGGTTAGTAAATTCATCATATTTTTGGATTTTCCATGGTAACCAATGACTTGTGATATGTCGTCGGCATAACATATGTTTAGGTTTCTTGGTGATTTTTTTATGTCATTTGTGTATATGGTGTAGAATGTTGGTGAAAGGACACTTCCTTGTGGTACACCGCAGTTTAGGTCAAAAGATGGGCCAGCATAGTTTTTAACTCTTATGGATGTAGTGCGGTCTGCTAGGAAATCACATAAAATTTTCTCAATAGTGGTCGGTAATTCCAGTTGGAGTGTTTTAAATTTGATTCGTTGTATTTTCTGTTGTATTCTAGGAATGATCTCAGTCTTGTGTTGATTATACGTTCAAATATCTTGCCCGGGACTTCTAGTAGTGATATAGGTCTGTAGTTTTGTGCGTGGTGTGGGTATTTTCCTTCTTTAGGGATTAGTGTGACTATTGCTTTCTTCCACTTGTCGGGAAAATAACCGGCGGATAATGAGTTATTGAATATTTCAGTAAGCCTTGTTATTGCGGTGTCAGGTAATTTTGATAGTATGATCTTGTTCACACCACTTTCACCAGGGCTTGTTTTTCTTAGTCTTTTTTATTATTTCCTTTATTTCTTCGTTTGAGATGATGTTGTCTATCACACATGTCCCTAATTTGGCCAGATCGGTGTCATTGTATGGTATATTTCTGTGTAGGTTGTTTTGGAGGTATTCTATCACCCGTCCAGTGTTTTCTTCATTCTCATCACCCTCCTCATTGTCGTCGGTAAATATCTCCCTCCAGTACTCTCTATGGATGATTTCTTTTTCTTCGTTGGTATATTTTCGTTCATTGTTGTTGTTAATTAAATAATGGGGCTGTGGAGTGTTGTTACCTGTTATAGTTTTAACTTTTTCCCAAAAAATTTAGGGTCTTTGTAGATATTAGACACATTAGTAATAAGTTTCAGCCAGTTTTCGTTGTTTTCTGCCTTCAGAGCATCTTGCAGTATTGTTTGAAGATTTTTGTAATATCTATACGTATTGATGTTCCACCCATATGTTCTAGAGTAGTTCCTTAGCTCAGTAAATAGTGTCATTAGTAGTCTGCTTGTATTACTATGTTTAAGTGCAGGGAGTTGTCTGTATTGTGTTTTGAGTATACTTAATCTGGAAGCGGTGTCAATAGTTTCGTGCCAGTTATCTACTGCGGCATCGATGTGTTCAATGGTTTCATTGTTTAGATTGTTGTCATGTAGATTTACGCTGACGTGTGCCCTGAATTTTTCCCAGTCTGCTTTATTATAGTTCAGTCTTGGTTGGGCAGGTATAAGGATGGGAGATAATGATAGCGTGAAAATTATAGGTATATGGTCGCTTGTTGTGAGTGGACCCTGTGCAACATGAAAATTATGGTAAGTGTTGTAATTACTGAGAATAATGTCAGGAGTTGTGCCTCGGTTTGGAGTGTAAAAAGTTGGAAAGCTAGGACCAATGTGTTGTATTGTTCTGTTTTGTATTAATCGGTTTAGCTGTCTTCCTTTAGTGTTTGTGTGTTGATAGCCGAATGTGGGATGATTTGCATTTAGGTCACCTCTCAAGTAAACTGGTATGTTCCTTCTAAAAAGTGTTATGAAGTCTGGAGTTGGGATGTAATCTCTTGATGGAGGTTGGTATAGGGTGGCTATTATGACTTTCCCGGTTGAAGTGTCTAGTTCAATAGCGAGTAAGTCTGAGAGATAGTTGTCTATTATTCTATAATGTACGTTTCTTTTTATAGCTATGGCGGTGCCGTCTGCTTGGTTGATGAGAGAGTTCTTTTTATGTATATTGTAGCCAGGTATTTTCATGGACTATTCCGACCCGGCGTGCTTTCCTCAGCCTCGTGGTGATGGGTGACTGGCGGGGTTCAGCAGAGGGTGTATTTGTTTGTTTTCCTTTAGGTAGAGCGAGCTGGGAGGCTGGGGGTCTTCGCCGCTTTTCCTTTGTCACCCAGCCTTGGTCTTCTTCCCGCTCGTCGGAGGGAGGTTGTGGGGTGGAGCGTCGGTTTGGCGTGCTGGGCGGGGGTGAACCTGCCTCTCTTTCGCTTCCGCTTCCAAGGATATCCACTTCCTCGTCCTCCTCATCGTTTCCTTCTTTATCTTCAGTCGTCGGCTGAGAGTTGTGTTGTGTTGCACCCGACTTGAAGAGTGCCATTTATGTAAGCAATCCTGCTCAGGATCGCGAGTCGCCGCGAGAGCCAGCCTCCCGGTTGGGCGTTACGTGTTACGCGCTGATCCGATCTTCCTTTTATATAGAGGAAACGAGCCCGCCGAAGAACAGATAACGCACAACACACCGACTCGCTCCCGCAGCTGACGGAGTGTTACTTGCTAATAATACTACCACTACTACTTGTTAATCCCACCTACTACTACCACCACTACTCGCCATGTCCGGACGCGGCAAAGGAGGAAAGGTGAAGGGAAAGTCAAAGTCCCGTTCCAGCCGTGCTGGACTCCAGTTCCCGGTCGGCAGGATTCATCGCCTCCTGAGGAAGGGCAACTACGCCGAGCGAGTGGGGGCTGGCGCCCCCGTGTACCTTGCAGCGGTCATGGAGTACCTGGCCGCCGAAGTCCTCGAGCTTGCCGGCAACGCCGCCCGCGACAACAAGAAGACTCGCATCATCCCGCGTCACCTGCAGCTGGCCATCCGGAACGACGAGGAACTTAACAAGCTCCTCTCCGGGGTCACCATTGCACAGGGTGGCGTGCTGCCAAACATTCAGGCTGTGCTCCTTCCCAAGAAGACCGAGAAGAAGTAAATCCTCTCCTCCTCAATATCATCACCAACAAGTATATACATCCGGCTCCTCTTCGGAGCCACACATTGACACATCTAGAGAATTGAATAGACTATAGTGTTAACCATGATATTAATAATAATGATGGTATATATTTTTTTGATAATGAATGATAGAAATGCTAATGGTAGAATTTTTTTCTCTTTATTTTTTTGTTCCGGCCTGCAGCGCTGCAAAAAAAAAAAAAAAAAAAAAAACGCCTTGCGCTGAGCAAATTATGGGATTAGGGCCCGTGTGTCAATGAGGACCTTGCTTCCCGCACACGCCCCCTCTCTGTCTTGCTCTCTTGCTTCCCTCCTGGCTGGTAGGTAGCTAGCGGGACAGGGATCAATTAACGCGGTCGGTCACTTTGACCTGTGATCTCACTCGGCAGTCATCCAAGAGATGCGGATTAAACGTTGTCAAGTATTGCTGTGTTTGCAAAACAAAAAACAAACAATGCGAAATATGTTCAAAGATAAACAAGAAGCTTACTCCAACTTGCCTTTTTTTTTTTTTTTTTCTTTTCTTTTCTTTTAGAGCATCACAATGTATATAATACAACACCTGTTCAATTACCAAGTATTAAGTACCTACCTGACTTAAGGTGCGTATTGGTGCGTGCAAGTGTCCCCCCTCTCTTGCTTCCCTCCTGGCTGGTAGGTGGTAGGTAGGGACAGGGAGGGAGGGAGTGAGTGAGTGACCCATGGATTAACGCTTTCACTTTGACCTGTGATCTCACTCGGCGGTCATCCCCGAGAGGGGAGGGCGCGCGGATCAAACGATGTCAAGTATTGCTGTGTTTGTTTGCAAAAACAATGCAAAATATATTTAAAGATAAACAGAAACTCTCTCCAACTTTTTTTTAATTTTTTTTTTGTTCTTTAAGGTGTGCGTATTGGAGTGTGACAGCGCTGCAGGCCGGAAAATTCCCGGCAGGAACAAAAAAAAAAAAAAAAAAAAACCTAAAAGATCTCCATACAAGTAAGCGGTCAGACCATAGTGGATAAGGTGGTGGACGTGGGATCGGGCAGACAGACAGACGTTCACGCGTCGGCTCGAAAGAATCACACCACACACCGTTTTGAAGGTATGTCAGTCGGCGAGGGGGATTTAATGAAAGGTACCTACCTACCTACATGTCACCGCGGTACCCAGGTTCTATCTAGGTGGCTACACCAAAGATGATGATGATGATGATGATGATGATGATGCGCTTCGGTGTTGATATGGACCCTCCCTCCTTGTATGGGTACCACTATAAAGAAATAAAATTGCCTGCGCCACTAATGGGCGGAAGCTTAACAAACAAACAAACAAACAGCACCTGTAGCAGCGGTTGGTGTCTGACCTCACATCACTTAGTTGATAATCCTTTCTCTTTCATTTGATTTACCTTTGAGTGATAAAACAGAGAGGAAAACAAATAGAAAGAAAGGAAAAGAAAAAAAAAAAAAAAAAAAAAAAAAAAAAAACACACACACAAATTGTAATAATGACGTAAAGAGTAGGGACAACACTTTTACTTGGAACAACCATAGTCCTAGTAGTGTTAGTCTATAACTTTTTCCTTCTCTTCATTTGTGTGGACCTATAAAAGGTCCGGGATATGTTGACTCTTTTCTTATGGTGCTTTTGCAGTTGCTGTTGTTGACACCAAATTCCAGACACCAGATTTAACCGCCAAATCCGTAGAGGGTACGTCCCTGACGCTTGAGGGCGTAGACGACGTCCATGGCAGTGACGGTCTTGCGCTTGGCGTGCTCGGTGTAGGTGACGGCATCCCTGATGACGTTCTCGAGGAACACCTTTAGCACCCCACGAGTCTCCTCGTAGATGAGACCGGAGATGCGCTTGACGCCGCCTCGGCGAGCCAACCGACGGATAGCGGGCTTGGTGATGCCCTGGATGTTGTCACGCAAAACCTTACGGTGACGCTTGGCTCCTCCCTTTCCAAGTCCCTTGCCTCCCTTGCCGCGGCCAGTCATGGTGACAGATGATGAGGCGCTGCTGCGAGTAGTAGTAGTAGTAGTAGTGATACGATGTCTCGCTCACGAGTGTGACTCGCATTTTTGAACAGAACAGAACAGAATCAGAAAAGGAAAGATGGGGAGGGGGAAGTGGGGACAGAAGAAGAATAGATGGGTGATAAGAAGGGAGCTTCAGTAAGAGGGTAAAGTCACTGGGGCTTGACCCAGGCGCAAGATGGACTTTTGTGGTTACTGAGCGCTACGTCTATTATAGAAGTTCTTTATAGAAGAGATGGACGCGGCAAGGGAGGCCGGCACCAGACCAGGGGGAGCCAAGCAGAGCGCATTACTACCGAGCACGCAAGAGCAGAGGACCGCCAATGCCACGGACGAGGGCGACGCACCCACACGGAAGTGGCGGCCAAATCTTTTCGTCTTCAGTGCAAACAACAAACACCGTGAAGCAGGAAGAGTGAAGTACGTGATAGTAGGAGGGAAAGGATGACACATAGAGAGGATGGGGTGAGAAGTACTTCCGTATAGCGGAGGGACCTACAGTTTTACGTGGGTTCCGAACCACGGATAGTAGTAGAATTGGTGATTTGGGGTTGTAGGATATGTTTTAACTTTATTAGCGAGGTTGGTGAGGGGGGTTATGAATATTTTATTTGTGATTAAATGCATGTGATGAGTGGATATTGGTGTTTGGTGGTGTCCGCCGGGAGTGGTCCGGTCCTGGAGTATCACCCTGTTCTGGGGATATCAACCTGCTATGGATATAAGTAAAGGATTAAAAATGTCAATTGGATGGAGATGGTTTGTTTTGTGAGGGTGGATGACGTGACGGCGAGATGACCGAACAGTTCCGCGTCCTCTGTGGAGGTGATGAAAATGTTCCCGCGTTTTGTGCGTTCACAGTACCTTCCATCAGTACTGGCCCCTCCATAACAGACGCGGGGGGGTGCCGCTGCCGGAACGTCATGTAGACGGCCGGGGGGCCCCATTGCCGCGCCGTCAGAGGGAGGGGTGCGGTTGTTCTCGTCATTCGCCCAGCATTGGCCGCTCCCAACTACCTCTGTGGAGGTGATGAAAATGTTCCCGCATTTTGTGCGTTCACAGTACCTTCCATCAGTACTGGCCGCTCCGCAGTAACAGACACAGGGGGTGCCACTACCGGAACGTCATGCAGACGGCCGGGGCCCCATGCCGTGCCGTCACTGGGAGGAGCGGTAATGCTGTCCCCGACCCTTGGAGGTGGTCCGGTGCCCCCTTAAAGCCTAGGCTGCGAGACGGAAAAATAATGCATAAAAACAAAAAGATGAATACAAAGCCATAAGACAAAAAATATGAAAACACCACTAGGCGTTGGCACGCGGGCCCACTCCCGTAGGAAGGGGCATGTGATGGGGGTGTGGGTGATGCCACTCTGACACCTGGAGTGGTACTGTTAGTAGTAAAGATAAGTGAGAGGGAGAGTGTGAAAGGAAGTGAAAGGAGGATGGATGGAGAGAAAATAAAATAAGGTTTGTTAGTGAAGAAGTGATAGGGAGGATGGATAGGAGTAGGAGTTAGTTAATAAGAGGGAGTGAAAGAAAGGTGAGATGAGAGATGATGAAAGAGGGGAAGAGGAGTCCGTTATCTGTAGATAGGATCAGGAGGTTCATCTGTGGGGTCAAGGAGGGTGGTGTGGGGTAGACGTCTGTGTGGTCGTGGAAGGTTTTTCAGGAAGTTGTATGTGTCTGTGTGTCTGTCTGGAAACGTGTTTAGTTGTTTGTTTATTCTGTTGTAGAGTGTGATGTTTAGTGGTAGGATGTTGGACTCCTCATGAAGAGATGAAGAGGTCCGGAAGTCGAACCACTTCGTTCCAAGTGCGAAACGAACTGCTCGGTTCTGGACCTTTTGTAGTTTTTGAAGATTGGAAGGGGCTGAGAGAGACAAGGCAAGAGGGCAGTATGTTATTAGAGGAAGAATAAAAGCTTTATAAAGGTGAAGTTTCAGCTTAGAAGTACTGTCGCGAAAACGTTCCAAGTTGCTCAGGGCCCCTGAGGCAGTGGCGACTTTTTTACTTATATGGGTATGAAATCTAAGGTGATTGTCGATGGTGAGGCCAAGGACAATGTTGACTTTGCTTATTGGGATGGGTACAGGGTTTGGAAAGTTTTATAAAGTGAAATTTGGCGGGGCTGTTTGGATTTGGTGTTAAAGTAGGTAACCTTAGATTTTTCTGGATGGGAGTGAATGCGCCATTCTAGCTCCCATAAGCTTGTGGTTGTTAACTCTTCTTGAATTTTGTCAGTAAGGCGATCTAACGTTCTGGCGCGCGCCAATTGTGTTACATCGTCTGCATATTGAATTGTTAAGGAATCATTGTGGGTGGGACGGGGTAGGTCGGCGGTATACATGTTGTAGAGGGTGGAGAGAGGACGGAGCCTTGTGGGACTCCGGCCTGGGGAGAAATAAGCGGAGAAGACGCCCTGGTGTCTGATTCTAGTTTCTCGCTCGTCCAAGAAACTGCACAGGATTTTTGGGTTAGGGGGTAGATCAAAGTTATTGCAAATTTTGTATTTTAATCCTGTGAGCCAGACTGTATCGAAAGCTTTTTTCACGTCTTTTGTCACTAGTGCAGATTTATAATAGGGCGAGTTTCCATCTAAATACGTGATAATACTGTTAAGGGCGTCTTCGGTTGAAGCATTACTACGAAAGCCGAATTGCTGGGGACCCAGCAATTCGTTGCTTTCGAGGTATGATCTTAACCTTTGATTAATTAACCGCTCGAAAGATTTACCGAGTATTTCCAGCAAGCTTATGGGGCGATAATTTTCAGGAGATGTAAATTTTGCCGGGCTTCGGGATGAGTGTTATGTTAGAAATTTTGAATGGTTTTGGGAAGTACCCGGAGGAAAGGGAGGCGTTGAAAATTTTGTGAGACTGGTTATAATTTCTGGGGAAGATTTTTATCATTGGCCAGGTTATACCTGTTGGCCCGGGTGCCCGTTTTGGGGTGTGCCTGAGCATCTTGGAGACATCCTCCTCCTCAAAGGGTGTTGTGAGATAGTGGTTTGGATCTAAGCGTGTTAGCTGTGGTGTGTTGTGAGGCAGCGTATTTTCTAAGTGTTGTTGTACGTGTGTTGTGATGTTGTTGATGTGTTCGACACTGGGCCCGTAGGCAGGGAGAGGGTGAGGATGGAAGATGTTTTGCCAGTGTGTTTTGAATGTGTCGGCTACCTGGGCTGGGTCAGAGATGCGCACGCCGTCCACTAGGAGATACTGAATCTCTCCCGCTGGCATCCCTCAGCCTGTGCACCATGTGCCAGAACTGAATGGGGTTTTGGCAGCGGGCTCCGTCCAAACGGGAGACCATAGTTCTCCAGTGGGCGCTGTGGTCATCTAGCAAGCTGTTTATGATGTGTCTGCGGAGGATGTGTGTGTCTCTGTGGTTTTGAAAAAAGCGTGTTTTGTAACAGATTTGTAGTCTCTGTGTTCTGATAGAGGGTCTGAAGTCAATGTGGATTTTGTGGTGTTTTTTGGGATGTGTCTGTCGGCTGATGTTATGATGTCGTTGTGAAGTCGCTCAAGGGCCCTGTCTATCTGTGTGTGTGGTAGGCCCTCGAGATGTGGTGTTTGATGTATGTCTGCAAGTGTTTCCTTGAAATGTTCCCAGTTAGTGGATCGGTAATCAGGGATGGGGTGGGAAGGAATAGAGATGGGGTTGGAGGATATTTTAAGGATGAGGGAACGTGGTCTGAGCCACAGGGTGGTCCGTGGGAGATGTGGTGATGGAAGGGTAAGGACTGGCGGTTGGAGAGGATGAGGTCGGGTCTGCCAGATCCATGATTGGTGAAGCAGGTAGGAAAATCTGGGCCAAGGAACCGGAGGCGTTTGAGTTGTGTGAGCATGAGGAGTTCTTGTCCGTGTCTGTTGTTGCTGTTGTGACGAAAGGCTGTGTGTGTGGCGTTGAGGTCAGCTAAAACGTAGACTGGTATGTTTGTGTTGTTGAAAAGGTTAGTTAAACTGTTCAGAGGAAGTCCAGTGTTTGGTCTTGCATATGTTGTGGCAACTAGGAATTGCCCGTGCTGTGTGTGAATTTTGGTTGCAAGGAAGTGTTCTGATGGCCAGTCGGTTATGTGTACGTGTTTTATGTTGTTTTAACCATGACGGCTACGCCGTCATAGACCGTTCCTATCGTGTATCGTGTATTGTAGCCGTAATGTTTGAGGGGTTTAGGAGGAAGACCAGTGTGGTTGAGGAGAACAATGTCTGGATTGATAGAGCGGATGGCTTCTGAGATAAGGTGTCTGTTATTCCAGAAGACGCGACAGTTTAATTGCATAATTGTTATCATGCTTTATATGTTTTTCTCTTAACCCTAGTGGTGGTTCGCGTATTTCGTGGAGAAGTCGGTAATGTGAGGGGTATATGTCGCTTGTTTACTGTGTTTGTGGTTTGGTGTGACGTGGAGGAGCTTTGGGGCTGTGGTTCCCCGGTGTTTTCCTCTTCGTCGATGACTAATGGCCCTGGTGAGGAGGGGCTGGTCTCTTCAGGTGGACTGGGAGCAGATGTAGATGTAGAATGCTGTGGTGTAGAGTTTTGTGTTGTTTGTTGGTTTCTGTGTATTTTTGCTGATATTGTTTTTGTTGTTCTGTATGAAGTTGTGGAAATTTTACTGTTGGGCAGCCATTATGTAAGAGGAGTTCAGCAGTCTGTTTGTTTTGTAAGTTTCCCCAAAGGAAAGCTGGATAGACATTTTGATTATTCTGTCTAGTAGGCTTTGTTTTTCTGTGTTGTTGGAAGTGGTTGTGGTGTTGGGTGAGGTGTGACTGATGTGGCGGCTTGTGCGTATGTGGTGTTTTGTGTAGTGGCTGCTGGCGTTTTGAGTTTTGGTGTTGTTGTGCAGTGCGTTTGTTTGGGCATCTGAATGAAACGGCTGTGTGTTCACCCAGAGCAGTTGATGCATTTGAGGGTTGTCGCCTGGCAGTTCCTGTGGTCATGTCCCTTTGTGGCACATTTAGAGCATGTTATGTCTGTTCCTTGCATTGATTTGTACGATGGGTGAACTGGTAACATTTATAGCATTGAGTGACAGGGCGATATTCTTCAATGTTTATGTTGTATGATGGAATGATCTGTGAGAAGAGCTTGATGCCAGTGTTTTTGTGTGTTTTGCTTGTTGTTGTGATTGTAGTCTAATTTTTATCATGTGTACTTTTGGAATGGTGTTTATGTCGTCGATCTTTATGTTTTTTTTCTTCTATCTCTGTACGCAGGTCTTCATTGGTCATTTTCAAGAGGTAGTCGTCTACACGTCGGGCAAGTAAGGTCCTAGCAGATATTTGCTCCTGAGACTCTACGAGCTCGAAGCCGATGAGTTTTAGTTTTTCGGTAGCCTCAGGTGTGGTGTGGATGTCGCGGTCTACATCGCTAGCTACGCCAACGATGATATAGGGGCCAGATCTAAAGCATTTTGTGTGGGGAACTTGAGTCCGTGAGAAGAAGGCATTGCTTAGGTCAGGGGGAAGGGTGGCAGTTACGATCCGGTACCTTAGTGTCCGGTCAGGGGGGCGTACAGATGTCATTCTATCTCACACTAGTGGCATAGATAACACACATAACAAACACAACATGTAAATGTCAGGGTTCTGAAAGAAAACTATGTTAATTTGTACTCACTCCACGGTGCGGCGGTGCTGGGCTGCTGCTAAACGTAATCCGCTGTAAGGGGAAAAGAAATCACAGAAAAAAAAGTCACACAAAAAAAGGAGGACGGGGTGAATAACGCAGATCCTTAGGCTTGAGTAATCCTTGGTATGTGTATCCTTGGAAGCGAAGGGGCCGAGAAGCTGGACTGGAGAGCGGCTCGGAGACGTCCTTGCGGCGCAGAGGTTCAGTCGTAGAGGTGATCCTGTCAGCTGAAGAAGCTCTCGCATTTTGCCTCGCGGTAATATATATATGGAGCAGGTGCCTTCCCGGTTGTAGTAGGGTAACAATATTTCCTGTTTTTCCCACTTGATCCAACATCGCTGGGTCATACGAACACGGTCTCCGTCTCGTCGTTGACCCTCGGACCACGCATCCGAGACGTACAACCGAGAGGCAAGCAAGAAAACGGCGTAAAACCAAATAATATCGAGTCGGAGGAGGTGCCAGATTTTCCAGCCAGCGGCATGCATGCAGCGAGCAACAAGCCAACCAGCCAGCCAGCCACAGAGGAGGCAGACTGAGTCTGTGTCAGAATAATAATAATAATAATAATAATAATAATAATAATAATAATAAGAAGAAGAAGAAGAAGAAGAAGAAGAAGAAGAAGAAGAAGAAGAAGAAGAAGAAGAAGAAGAAGAAGAAGAAGAAGAAGAAGAGAGACAGACAGACAGACAGACAGACAGACAGACAGACAGACAGACTGACTGACAGAGATTAATCCAATAGGGAAACGATATTAAACCAAGAAACACCTAGAAAGGACTTGATTCACAGGGTATACGGAGTATAGTAGGGCAAGCCAGGAAGAATTTAAAGGGGCCTAAAATCTCACATCGAGTGCCAACGACCACACCACGTTGAACACACCGCTTCTCGTCCGATCAGCGAAGTTAAGCAACGTTGGGTCCGGTTAGTACTTGGATGGGTGACCGCCTGGGAACACCAGATGTTGTTGGCATTCCATTATTTTTCATTTATCTATTTATTTATTTATTTTTTTATTATTATTATTATTATTATTTTATAATAATAATAATAATAATAATAATAATAATAATAATAATAATAAGAAGAAGAAGAAGAAGAAGAAGAAGAAGAAGGTTTGATTTGTCTATTCTTATATTGTTTTACCTGCTTATTTTATTCTTTGTTAATTCATCCATTTATTCTTGTACTACCTCGTGCCTGGATTACCAGACAAAACTGTGTATTCTAAACACACATGAATAGGAGAGGACTCGAACTGACATTTTTTTTTTTCTCTCCTATAGAGAAATTGCATCGAACCGCTAGCCTAGCTTGGTGCCGGGGAATAAGAATGACCACCTGCACGGACGTGTGCTGTGCTCTGTCGAGCTTGGATATTAACCATTGAAGTCTGAAGAAGAAGGAAAAAAAAAAAAAAAAAAAAACCTAGAAAGTCACTGCAGCGGCTGTGGGAGGAGGAAAGACGCAAGCCGTCAGACTAACCGTGACACACGACACGCTAATAAATACGCACACTATAGTCTGACCATTTTTATGAAGATCACTTAGGCGTTGGCGTTTTTGGGGATTTTCCTGCCTGCGGCGCTGTCACACGTGTACCAATACGCGCCCCAAGTCAGGTACTTAATACTTTTTAACTGAATGGTGTTGTAGTACATATACATTGTGATGCTCTAAAGAGGCAAGTTAGAGGAATTTGTGTTTATTTTAAATAAATTTTGCATTGGTTTTGCAAACGCAACAACAATGCTTGACAACGTTTCCTCCGAGCGTTGTCACATCCTTCTGGGTGACCGAGTGAGGTCACAGGTCAAAGTGACCGTGTTAATCCATGGTGTGTGGGGAGCAAGGTTATCATTGACACATAGGCTCTAATCCCTTAATTTGCCCAGCAACGGGAAATTCCCAAAAATGGCAACGTCTAAGTGATCTTCACACTATAATAATCTGATTAACAATTTGTCTTGGCCATGTTGCAGTGGGTATTTGGTGAATGAAATGATCGATTGCTATCTTTACATCATCCATCCATCCTAATTTGACCTTAGAATCTAAAATGGTTGCTTTGCTGATGTCATTCAGGTATATTTGAGAAATCATATTCTTTGTATGTAAAATATAATGTTTTTTTTTTTTTTTGTGGATCGTAGTTGCTAAAGTGTGTCTGTGTATATATTAGGATTTTCATGCTATATGTTGGTGGCCCTTGCATTTGAAATAATTATATTGTGAAATTGTCAACTTTTTTTTTTTTTCGGTAGGGGCTAATGTATGCAATGTTTCTGCTAATTTATGGAAATTTTATGCAAATTAGCCAAATCAAATTGGGGGTCGATAATGGGGGGGGACGCGCGAAAATCACTCCATTTTCTAATTTTGCGATTTATGCACATATCCGGTAAAATCATGTAAACGGGAAAAAAAAAAAAAAAAAAAAAAAAAAAAAAAAAAAAAAAAAAAAATCGTCTAGAATTGTCGGTGGGATCCTTCTGTCCCTCTCTCTCTCTCTCTCTCTCTCTCTCTCTCTCTCTCGAAATTCTCAGCACTAGGGACATTGAAGTAAGCGGATTCATTCCCACATATGATGGTTTCATGGCTCTGCTAGTTAATGAAAATCATGCAGACAGCTTCTTCAATGCAGATATTAGGCAGCAACTTGAGTCTCATGGTTTTCGTCCGATAATGCTCCCTGAATTAAAAGTAAAAAAAAGTGTTATCCTTCCCAGAGTAGAGGATGTCATTTATGAAAAGCACATTGTAGATATCGGGGAAGAATTGCAGAAACATAACTTGTGGATTGAGTCTGAGAGTATTGTAGATATATATAAATTCCCTAAGTCACCAACACTAAAAATAACATTCTCACAGACAGCCCTAGCACAAAAATGTTTAGCAAGTGGCATGAAAGCTTTTGGCATCAGTATAACACCACATATGATAAAACAAGAAACCTATATCCCAGTAAAGTGTTGTATGAAGTGCTATACATTAGAACACCATTTCACCAGTGAATGTCCCAAGCCTAAAGATTTCAAGATCTGTTCAGAATGCAGTCAAGTGGGCCATGTTTGACATCAATGTCAAAATGAGATAAAAAAAATGCCTTAATTGCAGTGAAGCTCATAGTACCATGGCCATGAAATGTGAAATAAGAAAAGAACAAAAGAGAAAAAAGAGCTGAAATAAATGAAAGGCAAAAAATGAACTACTCAACAGCCATTACTCCCTCTGCAACTGCCACTACTATGTCGAACTTCCAAACACCAATGATCACTAAAGAAGAAATACTAAAAATTCACGTATGTGCTGCCCACGCTCAAAACCAGGAACAAAAAAGGCCAGGCTCATACAAATATGAATTTAACAAAATATTAAAGGCAAACAATTTACCAACAATAATAATCCCTGATGATGAGCCAGAATCAACCATTTCTAACACACCAGTAGCACAACAAGATATAGGTGCAATGGCTGCTGAACCATCTATCTTAGGATCGGAAGGAGAAATAAAAACATCTAAAGTAACTAGAACACAAAGCACTTAATCAACCAAGGTAAGATGATTCATCTGGGCCCACATTTCCCAACCTTCTACTCCCAGAATTTACTCACTAATCCGGATAAAATATTTTCTAATAAACACCATTATTTAAATTGTATCTGCGAACCCGGGGAAATTACAACTGTCAGATGCGCACATCATAAGTGAAATATGAAAAATATAAGAAACAAGAAATAAAGATATATGGAAGTATGCTAGTTCGCCAGTATGCGGTGTGTAACAGTATCCTGCCATAAAAGAGATTAGGAAGGGCAGGAGAGTCAAAAGGAAACATTTAATGACCCAGGACGTTTGGCTCAGGGCAGCCCGGGCAAATATATATATCGCCAAGGTCATGTAAACATCCAGTGGTAGTGTTGTCGTCTTGGATGTTGTTCGTACCACACGTGGAGTTCATTTGAGCTTGTACTTGATTGGTGAATGGTACATTCTGAGGGGTGTGTTGTGGGTCAAGACACGCCCCATAAGTTCCTGAAGGAAATTGTAGAGGTTGGGGCAGAGAGAGAGGGAGGAGAGAGGAAGCAGAGGACAACCGCGGCTCTAAGCGGGCCACCCTCGGCTGCATAGCTGAGGGCGGCGTTTTGTACTTCATATATAACCAGTAAGTGGAGCTTATAAGTTGCAATGCAGTCTTTTGAGGTAAATTAGAATGGAGGAAGAAGCATGATAGGAGGTTTAGGTATTATGTGGTATTAGTTTATTATGGTTTATGTGGTTGTACTTTGGTTCATAATGACGTCGTTATATACTTGCGTTTTCATCTATGAGTAAGGGAATTTGTATACGGCTACCTACGTATGTGCATGTGTGTTGCTCTGACGAATAAGTTACATAACATATTTACTAGTGTGTAATTGTGTACGAAGTTAACGTGGTTCCATGTATGGGTACCAAGAGAAAGAGATTATTTGAGGGAAGTCACTTGTGTGGAGATATCAATATTTGTCATTATATTTCGGTGGTGTTACGTTGTCAGTTTGTTGAACGGAGTCTGGTAATTATATGTGTATGGTAATATATTTGGTGGTACGGCATGTGGTTGCTTGCATTCGTGTACCATATTTGGTGGTACGTCATGTGGTTGCTTGCATTCATGTACCAAGTAAAGGTCATCCTTATATATGGGTAGCTGGGAAAAAGGGGTAATATTGTACGTACTACGTATGAGATTTACGGAGAAATAAAGCACCGGGTTCAGATGTTGTAATACGTTATGAAGATATAATGGATGATGTTTGAAGTGAAACCCGTTTTGATGCG
This sequence comes from Portunus trituberculatus, assembly GCF_017591435.1. NCBI lineage: Eukaryota > Metazoa > Arthropoda > Malacostraca > Decapoda > Portunidae > Portunus > Portunus trituberculatus. The sequence continues at coordinate 17,680 of NW_025541662.1, forward strand.
AGAATATCTACGAGATTAATGCAATTCTTAAGGATGTTTGTAAGAGAAATTGTAATAATTGCAGTGGAGAAGGCAACATAAAGAGTTGTGATTGTTACTTGTCGGCGCCGTATCGAACACCTTATGTATAGATATTAGTTTTGTTAATTAAAGATATAAAAACCTTTGACTATTTATAGCCAGTAGCTAGACAATTTGTGCAACGTCGTGCAACAGCTCGGATCACGACACAACGTCCGACCATCTACCAATTATTGTTAAACTCTCTACGAAACCATTCATAAAGGAAAAACCAAAAGTATATAACACACACAAAGCTGACTGGGATATATTCCAGCATAACTTAGACTCCCAAATAAACGTATCTAACTTAGAGGGTTATACTACAGAGCAATTAGAGATTTAAACTCAAAAATGGTTAAAGGCTTTTAAGAATGCTATGGATATAGCAATCCCTAAAACTAGTTATCAATATACATGTCAGTTAAAAATAACAACAGAAATTAAAAATCAAGAAAGACAATATAAAACATTAAAAGAATTTGCCGAACATTTCGGATGGAGAATGGAACTTTATAGAGAACAACAAATAATTAAGACGGAATTAAAAGAGAGATGTAAAGAATCATACAATAAAAACTGGGAAGACAAAATTAACCACATATCTGATAACAGCAAAAACAGTAAGGATTTTTGGAGTAAAATACAAGTATTAAAAGGCAAAAACACTATTAACACTAATTACTTGAAAGATCAAGAGGGAAATAAATACTTTACAGACAAAGAGAAATGTAACTTATTTGAGAAAACCTGGGAAAATGTCTTCAAAATTTCGGAAGAGGAAGAAAATTACTTTGATAAAAAACATTCAGAACTTACAGATCGATATATCAACATACACAATAATAGAGTTATACCGTTCCCTTTAGTTGCTACAAACAAATTAAATACCTAAAACAACTACACAAGATAAATTACAACAGAAGAAATTAAAATGTTTATTAGACGAACAAAAAAGAAAGCTCCGGGATCAACTAAAATTAACAAAATTATACTAGAAAACTGCACTGAAAAGGCACTTGAACAGTTACAAAATATTTTTAATGCATGCTACTTTGTTGACTATTTTCTAGAGTGTTTCAAAGTGGCAATCATTAAATTTATTCCCAAGAAAGACAAAGCACCCACAAATCATATAAATTATAGACCGATCTCTTTACTTGAAGTGCCTGGGAATTTTTGAAAAAATAATACAATCCAGATTAAACACATTTCTAGCCGAAAATAATATACTTAAAAATAGGCAACATGGTTTTCGATCACATAAAGGGACACATACAGCCATCACCATTACATATGAAACGATTGCTAATGCCCTCGCAGAAAAGAAACAAGTATACATGGTACTCAGGGATGTCGCAAAAGCATTCAACAAAGTTTGGCATAAAGGTTTTAAATATAAAATCTTAAGATTAAGACTACCTGACATTCTGGAAAAAATCTTATGTAATTTCCTTGACAACAGAAAGGCAATAATATATATTAACAATGACTTCAGCAAAGACATCAATTTATTAAGTGGTGTACCTCAAGGAAGCGTGTTATCACCAACGCTGTATACTTTGTACACAAATGACCTACCTTCACCTGAATTTGGCTGCATTGATATAATGTATGCAGATGATGTGACCCAAATTATCAACTCACCAAGTAAATATAAATTGATGTTGAAAGTAAAGGTAGAACGGGAAATAGAAAGAATATGTAAATTTGAAACGATGTGGAGGATTAAAACAAGCGAAGAAAAATTTAAAATAATACCAATTGCTCAACTTAAAAATAAGAAAATTAATGTAAACGGAAAAGAAATCGGCACAAGCAAAGAGGGAAAGCTTCTTGGATTACATTTAACAACACGTGGATTTGTCAGCCACATTACCAAAACAATAAACAAAGGAAAAGGCATTTTGTCCCAATTAAAAAGGTTTAGTAATTTATCCCCGAAAACGAAAACAACACTGATAAAAACACTCTTAATATCCGTAATTACTTACCCATCAATACCACTATGTGTGGCCTCAGCCTCACAAAAAAGGAAAATGCAAACCATTCTAAACAAAGCAGTAAGATTTATTCACTGCAACGAGCAAGAACAATTTAATTCACATGACTTACATATAAAGTACGAGTATAACATTACTCCATTAAACTTAATTAATTATCATAAGGCCTTAAACACCTGGGAATCCATTAAATTAAGTGAAATTGAACAATATAATACACTAATAACTGAACATGATAAAATGCACACTTGGTTCCCTAAAAGCAGTACTATAAATACAATGGCGCCACCACAGGCGATTATAACAAAAACAAAATTAAAAAAATATTACCAGTAGCACAACTTAAAACTAAGCGAAAAAGAAGTATTCCGGGGAAGCACAGCTGGATGGCGGCGGAACATTGGACACCGCCAGTCGTTTTTTTCTATGTTTTTGGTTATGGTTTTTTTTTTTTTTTTATTTATTGTTGTTATTATTTTTTCGAATTAGGCTGTGCCTAGTGGCCACATGTCTTCGCCGCCACCATATGACTACCCCGAAGACGAGTAAGGGAGACACGTAACGGGTAACGCTGAGTTCTTGAACTCAGGACATTGAGTCCAGTGTCTCGCGGCACGTAACGAGCAACGCCTTGCATCTGAAAAAAAACAAGTGTATGGGTCAGTGGGGTCAGTGCCATTGGGAACGTAACGGACAGATCTGGCATCTGGGGCAGTGGGGTCAGTGCCATTGGCACACAACGAACAATTAGATGTTGAGACTGGGAGCCAGTTCCCCCTTGCTCAAATTATCAATTTAATGTATTAATCCATGTTTTCAAGTTTTCACAGCCGCGGCAAAAGGAGACACGGATCATCGCTGGAGCATCAACACCTTATCCTCATCCTTACCAATAACCTAACACCTAATTTCTGTAATATTATTAATAACCCTTTATACTATTACCCTATAGGTGTGACAGAGAACCTCACCTATAACTTTTTTTTTTCTTTTTCCTACTCTTTATAAACCCCCACACTTCTTCACTAACAAACTAAATTAACTAATAATATCTTCTTAACTAATAAATATCTATTAACAAAATTAACACCACCATAATAACTAACAATTTACAAAAAAAAAAAAAAAAATACACCCTTAAAAAACAAAATCACCAATAACATATAATAACTTTCTGCAAATTATACAGAGACTAAAATAATTTGAAGATAACTAATAATTTTTAATTACATTAATTTATGTATAAATGCACCAATTGATGGCCGCAGCATCAGAAGCCTAAGATGTTAGGGACTTAGCTGGGTTTCTCCAGTGGGGCTTCTGCCTCACTACAGCCACACATTCTAAGAAATAAAAGCACATGCACTCTCTCTCTTTCATGCACAAGTGAGACAGGCCAAACCCCCACTGGAGTCTGTTGTTGTAGGGAGAGTTGTGTTCCTACTGATGCAAATGCGACTAGAGATCTAAACGGTGTTTGTCTGCAGTATTATAATTGAATGGAAAAAAAAGAAAAAAAAAGCAATGTGGTCAAGCCCACAACCTATCTCTCTCCTAACTTTATTTCACCCTTCTCTTCTCACCCACTTTCCTTTTAGCTAGCTACTCTTTTTTCTTCACCCCTCTTCCGATAAAAAAAAAAAAAAAAACTTAAAAAAAAAAAAAAACTAAGCAAACGGCCCGCAAGTCCACCGGTGGCAAGGCGCCCTCGCAAATCTGCTCCTGCCACTGGAGGTGTCAAGAAGCCCCACCGTTACAGGCCAGGAACCGTGGCCCTCCGTGAGATCCGCCGTTATCAGAAGAGCACCGAACTGCTTATCAGGAAGCTGCCTTTCCAGCGCTTGGTGCGTGAAATTGCCCAGGATTTCAAGACTGACCTCCGCTTCCAGTCCTCCGCTGTCATGGCCCTCCAGGAAGCTTCCGAGGCTTATCTCGTGGGTCTCTTTGAAGACACTAACCTGTGCGCCATCCACGCCAAGCGTGTCACTATCATGCCCAAGGACATCCAGCTGGCTCGTCGAATCCGTGGCGAGCGTGCCTAATAAGTGTGTCATCCAAGGCAAGCAAGCAACAACAAACAATATCTAGGCCCTCTTCAGGGCCAAAGGTGCTTTATCTAAAGAGAATAATATTACATAGACCATGAATGGGTTGGCTTTGATCCGTATGGTCGAGCGATTTCCTGATTAGAAGACTTTTTTTTTTTTTCTCTTCTCTCTCTCTCTCTCTCTCTCTCTCTCTCTCTCTCTCTCTCTCTCTCTCTCTCTCTCTCTCTCTCTCTCTCTCTCTCTCTCTCTCTCTCTCTCTCTCTTTTTTTTTTTCTTCAACCTTCCTCTCTGTGTCTAGGATCCGATATTCCATGTGCATGTTTCTGATCAGTAGTATGTCGGTGGCCGATGGAGAATGACTGCTTTCCTCCAGTCTGATTTGTAGATATATTGATTGATTGATTCACTGCAATTCAGTCAAGAAAACAAAGAAAGAAAAAAAAAAAAAAAAAAAAAAAGGAGCGAAGATTCATGTTACAAGCTATAATAACTGTGTGCTTCCTGAGCTTTGTGTGATGAAAACGTTATGTTACTGAAATAGGAGGCATCATCATTAATCAAGAAGAAGAAGAGCATGAATGCACCCACCCTCCAAAGCCTGCCTGCCGTGATTAGTATCGTACGTACGCTTAATCATCACCATCATCATACTACTACTACGGGTGCTGCTGTTGTGCAGTGGATGATGGATCTCTTTGCTCTGACCCGGTTGCGAGCCTCATTAATGACGAGCCAGCCATCTAGCTCATCCATATCCATCCATCCGGCTCTGGTGCACCAGCGGCGACCACCATCCACACTTGTCTATATTGTGTCTCCTTTTTTTTTGGATTCAGGTGTGGCTCCTATGGAGCCGGGTAGGGTTTGAATACTGTCTGAGACAGCAGTTGCTCTTTTTTCTTCTTTCCCCCCTTCTAGCTGACTGACAGTCAGTTTACTTGGAGGAGGTGTACTTGGTGACAGCCTTGGTGCCCTCAGAGACGGCGTGCTTTGCCAGTTCGCCGGGCAGAAGGAGACGGACGGCAGTCTGGATCTCCCGGCTGGTGATGGTGGAGCGCTTGTTGTAGTGTGCCAGGCGGGATGCCTCGGCAGCGATGCGCTCGAAAATGTCGTTCACGAAAGAGTTCATGATTGACATAGCCTTGGAGGACACGCCAGTGTCGGGTGGACCTGCTTGAGCACCTTGTAGATGTAGATGGAGTAGCTTTCCTTCCTCCTCCGCTTCTTCTTCTTGTCCCCTTTGGCTATGGCCTTCTGAGCCTTGCCAGCCTTCTTGGCAGCCTTTCCTGATGCTTTGGGAGGCATGGTAGTAACGGCGTCGTTCAACTTGCGAAGAGTTGTGTTGTG
>NW_025541663.1:0-13985 GCF_017591435.1 Portunus trituberculatus
ACCCGGGAGTGCGTCTCGTACAACTGAATTGGGGTCGTTCTTGGCTCGCTCGTACTCCTCAGTCCAGGGAAAGATCCACGAGCTGAGGGAAGCCAAGTTGTCCTTTACGTGGTCCAGAATGCTCTGTTCCGCCTGTGAAGGGCCTGTATGGTTCAGGATCAGGTTCCTGTTGCGGAGGAGGTGGTCGAGCTCGGTGCCGGTGGTGGGGGGCTTCCTCCTTTTCGGGAGTTTCCCAAAGAACCCGAATCTCACCTCCTCGGTGTCTGTGTCCTCCGTGTCCTCCTCGTCCTCCTCGGGCTCAGAGTCGTCCGTCCCTCCTGTGCTTAGAGAGGGCGACGGTGGAGGGTCCATGGTTTCTCCAGCGACAGAGGCAGCAGGGCCGGCGGATGCGAGCTTTGCTGGGGAAGAGGCTCCTTGCATCGAAATTATAGCCTTGCCTACCCCCTCAGACACTGCCTGGAGGATGTCATTAGGGACACAGAGTGGCGGTGGGGTCGGTTCCCGGTTGGGCGTTACGTGTTACGCGCTGATCCGATCTTCCTTTTATATAGAGGAAACGAGCCCGCCGAAGAACAGATAACGCACAACACACCGACTCGCTCCCGCAGCTGACGGAGTGTTACTTGCTAATAACTACCACTACTACTTGTTAATCCCACCTACTACTACCACCACTACTCGCCATGTCCGGACGCGGCAAAGGAGGAAAGGTGAAGGGAAAGTCAAAGTCCCGTTCCAGCCGTGCTGGACTCCAGTTCCCGGTCGGCAGGATTCATCGCCTCCTGAGGAAGGGCAACTACGCCGAGCGAGTGGGGGCTGGCGCCCCCGTGTACCTTGCAGCGGTCATGGAGTACCTGGCCGCCGAAGTCCTCGAGCTTGCCGGCAACGCCGCCCGCGACAACAAGAAGACTCGCATCATCCCGCGTCACCTGCAGCTGGCCATCCGGAACGACGAGGAACTTAACAAGCTCCTCTCCGGGGTCACCATTGCACAGGGTGGCGTGCTGCCAAACATTCAGGCTGTGCTCCTTCCCAAGAAGACCGAGAAGAAGTAAATCCTCTCCTCCTCAATATCATCACCAACAAGTATATACATCCGGCTCCTCTTCGGAGCCACACATTGACACATCTAGAGAATTGAATAGACTATAGTGTTAACCATGATATTAATAATAATGATGGTATATATTTTTTTGATAATGAATGATAGAAATGCTAATGGTAGAATTTTTTTCTCTTTATTTTTTTGTTCCGGCCTGCAGCGCTGCAAAAAAAAAAAAAAAAAAAAAAACGCCTTGCGCTGAGCAAATTATGGGATTAGGGCCCGTGTGTCAATGAGGACCTTGCTTCCCGCACACGCCCTCTCTGTCTTGCTCTCTTGCTTCCCTCCTGGCTGGTAGGTAGCTAGCGGGACAGGGATCAATTAACGCGGTCGGTCACTTTGACCTGTGATCTCACTCGGCAGTCATCCAAGAGATGCGGATTAAACGTTGTCAAGTATTGCTGTGTTTGCAAAAAAAAAACAAACAATGCGAAATATGTTCAAAGATAAACAAGAAGCTTACTCCAACTTGCCTTTTCTTTTTTTTTTTTTTTTTTTTTTCTTTTAGAGCATCACAATGTATATAATACAACACCGTTCAATTACCAAGTATTAAGTACCTACCTGACTTAAGGTGCGTATTGGTGCGTGCAAGTGTCCCCCCTCTCTTGCTTCCCTCCTGGCTGGTAGGTGGTAGGTAGGGACAGGGAGGGAGTGAGTGAGTGACCCATGGATTAACGCTTTCACTTTGACCTGTGATCTCACTCGGCGGTCATCCCCGAGAGGGGAGGGCGCGCGGATCAAACGATGTCAAGTATTGCTGTGTTTGTTTGCAAAAACAATGCAAAATATATTTAAAGATAAACAGAAACTCTCTCCAACTTTTTTTTTTTTTTTTTTTTTTTGTTCTTTAAGGTGTGCGTATTGGAGTGTGACAGCGCTGCAGGCCGGAAAATTCCCGGCAGGAACAAAAAAAAAAAAAAAAAAAAAACCTAAAAGATCTCCATACAAGTAAGCGGTCAGACCATAGTGGATAAGGTGGTGGACGTGGGATCGGGCAGACAGACAGACGTTCACGCGTCGGCTCGAAAGAATCACACCACACACCGTTTTGAAGGTATGTCAGTCGGCGAGGGGGATTTAATGAAAGGTACCTACCTACCTACATGTCACCGCGGTACCCAGGTTCTATCTAGGTGGCTACACCAAAGATGATGATGATGATGATGATGATGATGATGCGCTTCGGTGTTGATATGGACCCTCCCTCCTTGTATGGGTACCACTATAAAGAAATAAAATTGCCTGCGCCACTAATGGGCGGAAGCTTAACAAACAAACAAACAAACAAACAGCACCTGTAGCAGCGGTTGGTGTCTGACCTCACATCACTTAGTTGATAATCCTTTCTCTTTCATTTGATTTACCTTTGAGTGATAAAACAGAGAGGAAAACAAATAGAAAGAAAGGAAAAGAAAAAAAGAAAGAAAAGGAAAAAAAAAAAAAAAAAAAAAAACACACACAAATTGTAATAATGACGTAAAGAGTAGGGACAACACTTTTACTTGGAACAACCATAGTCCTAGTAGTGTTAGTCTATAACTTTTCCTTCTCTTCATTTGTGTGGACCTATAAAAGGTCCGGGATATGTTGACTCTTTTCTTATGGTGCTTTTGCAGTTGCTGTTGTTGACACCAAATTCCAGACACCAGATTTAACCGCCAAATCCGTAGAGGGTACGTCCCTGACGCTTGAGGGCGTAGACGACGTCCATGGCAGTGACGGTCTTGCGCTTGGCGTGCTCGGTGTAGGTGACGGCATCCCTGATGACGTTCTCGAGGAACACCTTTAGCACCCCACGAGTCTCCTCGTAGATGAGACCGGAGATGCGCTTGACGCCGCCTCGGCGAGCCAACCGACGGATAGCGGGCTTGGTGATGCCCTGGATGTTGTCACGCAAAACCTTACGGTGACGCTTGGCTCCTCCCTTTCCAAGTCCCTTGCCTCCCTTGCCGCGGCCAGTCATGGTGACAGATGATGAGGCGCTGCTGCGAGTAGTAGTAGTAGTAGTAGTGATACGATGTCTCGCTCACGAGTGTGACTCGCATTTTTGAACAGAACAGAACAGAATCAGAAAAGGAAAGATGGGGAGGGGGAAGTGGGGACAGAAGAAGAATAGATGGGTGATAAGAAGGGAGCTTCAGTAAGAGGGTAAAGTCACTGGGGCTTGACCCAGGCGCAAGATGGACTTTTGTGGTTACTGAGCGCTACGTCAATTATAGAAGTTCTTTATAGAAGAGATGGACGCGGCAAGGGAGGCCGTCACCAGACCAGGGGGAGCCAAGCAGAGCGCATTACTACCGAGCACGCAAGAGCAGAGGACCGCCAATGCCACGGACGAGGGCGACGCACCCACACGGAAGTGGCGGCCAAATCTTTACGTCTTCAGTGCAAACAACAAACACCGTGAAGCAGGAAGAGTGAAGTACGTGATAGTAGGAGGGGAAAGGATGACACATAGAGAGGATGGGGTGAGAAGTACTTCCGTATAGCGGAGGGACCTACAGTTTTACGTGGGTTCCGAACCACGGATAGTAGTAGAATTGGTGATTTGGGGTTGTAGGATATGTTTTAACTTTATTAGCGAGGTTGGTGAGGGGGGGGTTATGAATATTTTATTTGTGATTAAATGCATGTGATGAGTGGATATTGGTGTTTGGTGGTGTCCGCCGGGAGTGGTCCGGTCCTGGAGTATCACCCTGTTCTGGGGATATCAACCTGCTATGGATATAAGTAAAGGATTAAAAATGTCAATTGGATGGAGATGGTTTGTTTGTGAGGGTGGATGACGTGACGGCGAGATGACCGAACAGTTCCGCGTCCTCTGTGGAGGTGATGAAAATGTTCCCGCGTTTTGTGCGTTCACAGTACCTTCCATCAGTACTGGCCCCTCCATAACAGACGCGGGGGTGCCGCTGCCGGAACGTCATGTAGACGGCCGGGGGGCCCCATTGCCGCGCCGTCAGAGGGAGGGGTGCGGTTGTTCTCGTCATTCGCCCAGCATTGGCCGCTCCCAACTACCTCTGTGGAGGTGATGAAAATGTTCCCGCATTTTGTGCGTTCACAGTACCTTCCATCAGTACTGGCCGCTCCGCAGTAACAGACACAGGGGTGCCACTACCGGAACGTCATGCAGACGGCCGGGGCCCCATGCCGTGCCGTCACTGGGAGGAGCGGTAATGCTGTCCCCGACCCTTGGAGGTGGTCCGGTGCCCCTTAAAGCCTAGGCTGCGAGACGGAAAAATAATGCATAAAAACAAAAGATGAATACAAAGCCATAAGACAAAAATATGAAAACACCACTAGGCGTTGGCACGCGGGCCCACTCCGTAGGAAGGGGCATGTGATGGGGTGTGGGTGATGCCACTCTGACACCTGGAGTGGTACTGTTAGTAGTAAAGATAAGTGAGAGGAGAGTGTGAAAGGAAGTGAAAGGAGGATGGATGGAGAGAAAATAAAATAAGGTTTGTTAGTGAAGAAGTGATAGGGAGGATGGATAGGAGTAGGAGTTAGTTAATAAGAGGGAGTGAAAGAAAGGTGAGATGAGAGATGATGAAAGAGGGGAAGAGGAGTCCGTTATCTGTAGATAGGATCAGGAGGTTCATCTGTGGGGTCAAGGAGGGTGGTGTGGGGTAGACGTCTGTGTGGTCGTGGAAGGTTTTTCAGGAAGTTGTATGTGTCTGTGTGTCTGTCTGGAAACGTGTTTAGTTGTTTGTTTATTCTGTTGTAGAGTGTGATGTTTAGTGGTAGGATGTTGGACTCCTCATGAAGAGATGAAGAGGTCCGGAAGTCGAACCACTTCGTTCCAAGTGCGAAACGAACTGCTCGGTTCTGGACCTTTTGTAGTTTTTGAAGATTGGAAGGGGCTGAGAGAGACAAGGCAAGAGGGCAGTATGTTATTAGAGGAAGAATAAAAGCTTTATAAAGGTGAAGTTTCAGCTTAGAAGTACTGTCGCGAAAACGTTCCAAGTTGCTCAGGGCCCCTGAGGCAGTGGCGACTTTTTTACTTATATGGGTATGAAATCTAAGGTGATTGTCGATGGTGAGGCCAAGGACAATGTTGACTTTGCTTATTGGGATGGGTACAGGGTTTGGAAAGTTTTATAAAGTGAAATTTGGCGGGGCTGTTTGGATTTGGTGTTAAAGTAGGTAACCTTAGATTTTTCTGGATGGGAGTGAATGCGCCATTCTAGCTCCCATAAGCTTGTGGTTGTTAACTCTTCTTGAATTTTGTCAGTAAGGCGATCTAACGTTCTGGCGCGCGCCAATTGTGTTACATCGTCTGCATATTGAATTGTTAAGGAATCATTGTGGGTGGGACGGGGTAGGTCGGCGGTATACATGTTGTAGAGGGTGGGAGAGAGACGGAGCCTTGTGGGACTCCGGCCTGGGGAGAAATAAGCGGAGAAGACGCCCTGGTGTCTGATTCTAGTTTCTCGCTCGTCCAAGAAACTGCACAGGATTTTTGGGTTAGGGGGTAGATCAAAGTTATTGCAAATTTTGTATTTTAATCCTGTGAGCCAGACTGTATCGAAAGCTTTTTTCACGTCTTTTGTCACTAGTGCAGATTTATAATAGGGCGAGTTTCCATCTAAATACGTGATAATACTGTTAAGGGCGTCTTCGGTTGAAGCATTACTACGAAAGCCGAATTGCTGGGGACCCAGCAATTCGTTGCTTTCGAGGTATGATCTTAACCTTTGATTAATTAACCGCTCGAAAGATTTACCGAGTATTTCCAGCAAGCTTATGGGGCGATAATTTTCAGGAGATGTAAATTTTGCCGGGCTTCGGGATGAGTGTTATGTTAGAAATTTTGAATGGTTTTGGGAAGTACCCGGAGGAAAGGGAGGCGTTGAAAATTTTGTGAGACTGGTTATAATTTCTGGGGAAGATTTTTTACCATTGGCCAGGTTATACCTGTTGGCCCGGGTGCCCGTTTTGGGGTGTGCCTGAGCATCTTGGAGACATCCTCCTCCTCAAAGGGTGTTGTGAGATAGTGGTTTGGATCTAAGCGTGTTAGCTGTGGTGTGTTGTGAGGCAGCGTATTTTCTAAGTGTTGTTGTACGTGTGTTGTGATGTTGTTGATGTGTTCGACACTGGGCCCGTAGGCAGGGAGAGGGTGAGGATGGAAGATGTTTTGCCAGTGTGTTTTGAATGTGTCGGCTACCTGGGCTGGGTCAGAGATGCGCACGCCGTCCACTAGGAGATACTGAATCTCTCCCGCTGGCATCCCTCAGCCTGTGCACCATGTGCCAGAACTGAATGGGGTTTTGGCAGCGGGCTCCGTCCAAACGGGAGACCATAGTTCTCCAGTGGGCGCTGTGGTCATCTAGCAAGCTGTTTATGATGTGTCTGCGGAGGATGTGTGTGTCTCTGTGGTTTTGAAAAAAGCGTGTTTTGTAACAGATTTGTAGTCTCTGTGTTCTGATAGAGGGTCTGAAGTCAATGTGGATTTTGTGGTGTTTTTTGGGATGTGTCTGTCGGCTGATGTTATGATGTCGTTGTGAAGTCGCTCAAGGGCCCTGTCTATCTGTGTGTGTGGTAGGCCCTCGAGATGTGGTGTTTGATGTATGTCTGCAAGTGTTTCCTTGAAATGTTCCCAGTTAGTGGATCGGTAATCAGGGATGGGGTGGGAAGGAATAGAGATGGGGTTGGAGGATATTTTAAGGATGAGGGAACGTGGTCTGAGCCACAGGGTGGTCCGTGGGAGATGTGGTGATGGAAGGGTAAGGACTGGCGGTTGGAGAGGATGAGGTCGGGTCTGCCAGATCCATGATTGGTGAAGCAGGTAGGAAAATCTGGGCCAAGGAACCGGAGGCGTTTGAGTTGTGTGAGCATGAGGAGTTCTTGTCCGTGTCTGTTGTTGCTGTTGTGACGAAAGGCTGTGTGTGTGGCGTTGAGGTCAGCTAAAACGTAGACTGGTATGTTTGTGTTGTTGAAAAGGTTAGTTAAACTGTTCAGAGGAAGTCCAGTGTTTGGTCTTGCATATGTTGTGGCAACTAGGAATTGCCCGTGCTGTGTGTGAATTTTGGTTGCAAGGAAGTGTTCTGATGGCCAGTCGGTTATGTGTACGTGTTTTATGTTGTTTTAACCATGACGGCTACGCCGTCATAGACCGTTCCTATCGTGTATCGTGTATTGTAGCCGTAATGTTTGAGGGGTTTAGGAGGAAGACCAGTGTGGTTGAGGAGAACAATGTCTGGATTGATAGAGCGGATGGCTTCTGAGATAAGGTGTCTGTTATTCCAGAAGCCGCGACAGTTGAGTTGCATGATTGTGATCATGCTCTAAGTGTTTCTCTTAACCCTAGTGGTGGTTCGCGTATTTCGTGGAGAAGTCGGTAATGTGAGGGGTATATGTCGCTTGTTTACTGTGTTTGTGGTTTGGTGTGACGTGGAGGAGCTTTGGGGCTGTGGTTCCCCGGTGTTTTCCTCTTCGTCGATGACTAATGACCCTGGTGAGGAGGGGCTGGTCTCTTCAGGTGGACTGGGAGCAGATGTAGATGTAGAATGCTGTGGTGTAGAGTTTTGTGTTGTTTGTTGGTTCTCTGTGTAGCTTTGCTGATATTGTTTTTCGTTGTTCTGTATGAAGTTCGCTGGAAATTTTACTGTTGGGTAGCCATTACTAGTAAGGAGGGAGTTCAGCAGCTCTGTTTGCTTTTCTAAGTTTCCAAAGGAAAGCTGGATAGACATTTTGATTATTACGTCTAGTAGGCTTTGTTTTTCTGTGTTGTTGGAAGTGGTTGTGGTGTTGGGTGAGGGTGTGACTGATGTGGCGGCTTGTGCGTATGTGGTGTTTTGTGTAGTGGCTGCTGGCGTTTTTGAGTTTTGGTGTTGTTGTGCAGTGCGTTTGTTTGGGCATCTGAATGAAACGGCTGTGTGTTCCCCAGAGCAGTTGATGCATTTGAGGGTTGTCGCCTGGCAGTTCCTGTGGTCATGTCCTATTGTGGCACATTTAGAGCATGTTATGTCTGTCTCCTTGCATTGATTTGTACGATGGGTGAACTGGTAACATTTATAGCATTGAGTGACAGGGCGATATTCTTCAATGTTTATGTTGTATGATGGAATGATCTGTGAGAAGAGCTTGATGCCAGTGTCTTTTGTGTGTTTTGCTTGTTGTCGTGATTGTAGCCTAATTTTTATCATGTGTACTTTTGGAATGGTGTGTATGTCGTCGATCTTTATGTTATTTTTTTCTTCTATCTCTGTACGCAGGTCTTCATTGGTCATTTTCAAGAGGTAGTCGTCTACACGTCGGGCAAGTAAGGTCCTAGCAGATATTTGCTCCTGAGACTCTACGAGCTCGAAGCCGATGAGTTTTAGTTTTCGGTAGCCTCAGGTGTGGTGTGGATGTCGCGGTCTACATCGCTAGCTACGCCAACGATGATATAGGGGCCAGATCTAAAGCATTTTGGGAATTGGAATTGGGGGATAGGAAAGTTGGATGAAAGAAGAATTTGAGAGAAAGAAGTGTGTAAAAGTAGGAAGTGGAAGTACAGTTTAAGATGATAGATGACGGGCAGTCCGTCTTGCTACTTATTTAATTATTTAATTATTAGGTGCTAGGTGTTGAGCGCTCGCTTTATCTATTATAAGATTTTGCTTTATTTTATTTTTGCATCTTAGCTCGTGTTTTCATTTTGTCCTCCTATTGGCCCCGCCAAGCGTGACTCAGCCAGAGTCTCTGTCTCAGGTAGACCCCTCATAGTGCCACTATACCAGTGTGGTTATGGAAGTGCTTCCAGCTGACACTGTGACTCAGGGTGTAGGCGCCAACTCTCGACCTCTCTCCGCTGCCGGGTGTTTGCAAACAGAGCCGGTGACCACCACCCCTTGCCGGGGTGGAAGGTGTTTTACGGTGAGCCTCCTGCTCTTCCTAACCGCACGAGTCAACACCCCCACCCCGACAACTCAGGGCGCGGAGCAGAGGTAGAGGAGTACAGGGAAAAGACTTTTAAACATCGATTGGCCTCGATTTGCGTTATGGAAGTGATTCTGTTTGTTTCTAGTGTGAATTATATAGTTTTATGTTTTTGTTTTATGTTTTATGTATATGCTGTGTACATTGGGAGTGGATTAATTATATTAAGATTTGTGATTGGCCTTTTAAACCAATTGTGGTCTCTTGTTTGCTCGTGGTCTGTAGTTGCGTTTTTGTAGTGTGTGTCATCTAGTATTTCTTCTAGTTTGTGTTTGATTTGATTGCCTCGTTTATGTAGTGTGAGGTTGATTGGTAATAAGTTTGCTTGTGAGTGTAATTCCTCTGTTGTTTTTGTATACGGGTATTTTTCATTATATGTAAATCTTAGGGCCTTGTTTTGGATTCTTTGTAGAGATAGCATTTGTGAGTTTGATATTGCATTGAGTGTGTATGTGGGGTAAGTTAGGATGGGGAGGACACATGCTTTTATCAGGTGTAGTTTTATGTTGTGGTCTAGTTTGTCAAATCGTTTAGTTATTTTAAGTGCAAGCGTAGCTTTTTTGGAGATGTTTGAAATGTGTTTTGTATAGCCTTGTGTTCCTATTTTCAGTCCTAGTATGGAGGCTTTGTTTGCATATGGAATATTTTCTCCATCTATGGTGACAGGTGATGTCTTTTTTATGGCAATGGGGAGGAGAGTGAATTTTGATGTATTAGTTTTTATCTTCCATTTGTTTTCGTAGTTGCTTATGTGTTTTATTTCTCTTTCAATCTTTCTTGCTAACATGTGTCTTGATTTACCTGGTTGAATTATTATTTGTGTTATATCATCCGCATATTGTATGTTGATTCCATTTGTCAGTGGAGGAGGAATGTCATATGTATATATTGTATATAGTGTGGGGGAGAGGCTGCTTCCTTGAGGGACACCACTATGGAGTTGGAAACTCGGGCCATCGTAATTTTTGAGAGAGATGGAGGCAGTTCTGTTGTCAAGGAAACTATTGAGGAGTTTTGCAAGTATATTAGGTGTTTGTATTTGTAGTATTTTGTATTTTAAGCCGTTTAACCATACTTTATCAAACGCTTTTGAAACGTCTCTAAGGACTACACAGCATTGTTTTTTGTCTGCTATTGCATTTGATATTGTTTCTGTTATTATTGCAAGGGCTGTATCTGTAGATCTGTTTTGCGAAAGCCGTGCTGTGTTGATGGAAGAATATTGTTGGATTCTAGAAAAGTACGTAGTCTAGTGTTTATTATTTTTTCATATATTTTGCCTGGTACCTCTAGTAGCGAAATGGGGCGAAAGTTGTTAGGGTCAGTGGTTGGTTTGTCTGGCTTTGGAATTAATTTTATTTGTGCATGTTTGAAGGCTTTTGGGAAGTATCCCATGGAGAGAGAGATGTTAAGTAGCTTTGTGTATATTTCAAGTACTTCGTTAGGAGATTTGCTAATATAGTTTTATTTATTTTAGTGTGTCCTGTGGGGTGTTGTTTTTCAGTTGTTTTAATGTGTTTTAATGTCTTGTAGTGTGATGGGAGATATGTATTGATTATTTATATTAAGATTGGCTGGGTCTGCATGTTGGTAAGGGAGTGTAAGTATTCTATTGTTGTTTATATATTCGTTTACTGTTTGGTCATTCTCTTGATCAAAAGTCAAGTTTTCTTCTGGGCTTATTTTAAAAACTTTGCTCCATATTTCTCTAAAAATCGTTTCTTTTGGTTTTCATCGTAGATTTTGGTGTTGTCATGTATTAAGTATGGTGTTTGTCTTGTTTTATTTCCTTTTAGCTGCTTTATATTTTGCCAGAATTTTTGTGGGTTTTTATGTAGATAATTTAGTTTCTTTATTTTATTTTCCCAGTTTTTGTTACTTCGTTGTTTGCATTCTGTTACTATTGCTTGCCTAATAGTTTTGTATGTGATGTATTTTGTGTAGGTCCAGCCTGCTGTCATGCTGTTTTGTATTAGTTGCTGAGCCCACCACTGTAACTCTTTAATTTTAGGGGTAACTAATGATTTTTGTACTGTTTTATGTTTTGTAATTGGTATGTGTTCTTCCATGGTTGATGTTATTGCTGTTGTCCATTCTTTTAATGAGGTTTCAAGTGTTTGTTTGTCCATATAGGGGTCTACATTGATATTTCTTGTTTTGTGTTGTGTTGTGGTCTTGAATTCTTCCCAGTTTGTCTTTTTAAGTAAATATGTAGGTGACGTTTCTATCTTAACAGGCTTTGCTGTGATTTTTATTATAATGGGTAAGTGATCTGATGAGGTTGAAGGTCCCATTTGTATGTCTATGTTATGGTATGTTTTGTTATTAGTTAGTATTATGTCTGGTGTTGATCTGGAGTTGTGAGATATAAATGTGGGGAAATCCGGTCCTATGTGAGTGAGTTTGTTGATATTTATGAGCATCATCAGAGTTTTTCCTACTGTGTTTTCCTTTTTATTATCTATGTGTGGATGGTGTGCATTTAGATCTCCTATTATGTAAGTGGGATGATTTTGTGAAGCAATTCTGTGAAAATCTGTGATAGGGAGGTATGCTCTTCTTGGGGGTAAATATGTGGTTACTATGTTGATTGGTCCTGTGTTTGTTTCTATTGTAATTTGTAAGATATCAGTGTCGAAACCGTCTGTTACTTTGTGTTTGATATTTTGTTTTACTAGGATTGCCGATCCGTCATGCATTTCCTCACTGGAGTTGATGAGGTAGGTGGTGTAATTGTGTAGTTTTATGTTTTCTGTTGTTTTAAGCCGTGACTATTAATTAGGATAATGTGTGGATCAATTTGAGAGTAAGTTGCTATTAGTGTTTGTTTGTTGGTGTTCCAGTGAGCGACGTTGTGCTGTACTATATTAATGTTTTCTAAAGTGTTGTGTATATGTTGAATGTATATGATGGTGTGCCTATTGGCTATTTTTTCTTGCGACTTTATGTTTTGGTGGGGTCAACTCACCGGGCAAACCATTTCGTATTTTGTTATATTTTTGATCTTCTGTGACCCTGAAGCAGTTATCAAGGTTTATTTCGTTGTTTATGAGGCTTTTCCATACCTCTTCCTCTGATATGTTTTTAGCTGTAAATCTCCATTTATATGTTCCTGCTTCTATTCCTTCTTCTATTTCCTTCAGGCTTAATTCTTTTCCCACTGGCCAGCCCCTGCTCTTCTTTGCAATTATTAGCAGTCCCAGATCTGTTCCTTTTATCTTTTCAAGTTCTGGCATTTGTTCTTCTTGATCTATGAATTCTTGTGTGTCTTCCATTGTGACGTTTGTGTCTGTGTTGTATGTGTTTTGAGTCTGTGGGAGCGTGTTTGTTTGTGCGATGTTTGTGTTTGGAATGTTTGTTTGTGTGGTGTTTGTTTCTTGTGTGTTTCCTTGCTGTTTTTGCGTTTGAGGTTGTGTGTTTGAGTTGTTGCTGTTTGTCATCATTGTGAGGATCTGTTTAGATGGTGGGTTTGGTGGAAGATTTATTTTTGGAAGGTTGTTTAGTGTTAGGGCTCTATTGAACTCATCATTGTAAGTCCCTGGGTTTACCGCATTTATCATATGTGCGTGAAGCATACATGAGGTAATCTTGGCACATGTGTCCCTGTCGAGTGGTTGCTGTGTGGATGTGCTGTGGTTGTTAGCATTAACTGTCTGGCTGTATGTTTTGTTTGAGTTAGTTGGTGTTTGCTTTCTTTTTTTGTTCTATGACTTCCTTCCTTTTCTTACACTTGAAGGCCAGAGTTCTGTGCGGTTCGTTGCAATTGATGCATTTTTTTTGTGGTGTTGTTACATGTTCTCCATGTGTGCCCCGTCTCGGCACATTCTGAACATACTTCATATGTTTTTGGTTTAGTACATTTATTGGTAGGGTGATCCTCAATGGCGTAACATCTCATGCAAGTAAGGATGGGAATAAATTCTTCTATTTTTATGTTGTAGTGTGGAATGCTCATATTAAATGCTAGTAGTCCTGTATCTGTTGCTTTTCTTGCTGAGGTGGAGCTGTTCAGAGTTATTTTGATCATCTTTGTTCTGGGGATTTTGAATACATTATCAATGCCTTCATTGAGGAAGTTGTTCTCGTTCAGGAGCTCAGCAGTAATGTCTTTTTCGGATTTTGAGTAGATGTGGTCGTCAGTGTTGAACAAGACAATGGTTCTTTTTGCCTTGACTTCTGGTGGTAGAACAGGCGAAAATTCTTCCTCCTTCAAGAGACTGATGGTATTTGGCGAAAAGATGTTGTCCGTGTCTTCATCCGTTCTAGTAATGACGACGAAGGAGTCCGTGGTTGGTATAATCCGTGTGGCATAGATCAGTTTCTCTGAGAGTAGTCTTAGTAGTTTTAACTTGTTCTTTGCGGAGGGGTCCGGGTGTTTGATCTTTACTCTCGGCATTTTTCTTCTTCTTCTTCAGGAGCCTTATGCCGATAACATCGAGTGGTGGTGATGCACAGTATAAGTCAGAGACATACAAACAAGTCCTACAAAGGGGCCGAAGCCCGACACACGACACAGCTAATGATAGAAAATATGAAGAAGCCTACCTAGGGAGAGACAGTTTGACAACCCGGCTGCTAACAGCCGACGTAGTTGCCCCGTCCTCCGCCTAACCCTGACAAAAGTGGTTGCCCGACCAATCCAGAAGGCTTAAGGCAGCCCTCTGAGGGCCCCCCTTGTGCAAGCCGCAGGGTTCACCTTCACCTTCTGGACGGACGCTAAGGGCGAAAATGAAATACAGTAGTAGAGAAAAGATGCCTGGGCGGGACTCAAAACAGAGTCCCCGGTACACAGGGCTTAGGAGGATTCCCAGGTGGAATTCTCCTGAATGTGCAAGGCAAGCACGAACGTCGGTGGCAGGACGTAAGGTAAAGCACGGCTGGCAGTGTGGCAAGGCAGAGCAGCTCCGCGGCGAGCGAATCGGCGAGCTGGTGCCAAGCGGGTGATCGGTGGAGCTGT
>NW_025541664.1:0-17500 GCF_017591435.1 Portunus trituberculatus
TGGAATGTGTGTTGTAAGCAATTAAGATAATTTTTCAAAGAATAATAAATATTCAAACAGACTGTCCCCAGATGAATTGCAAGAACTCTTTCAAACTGGGATAAGGCAGGAGCTAGGACAACCTCGGAGGGCAGAGAATTCCAGAGATTAATAATTCTAATTGAGAACAAGCTTTCGTGTAAGTCAGTCTGTATATGAGGATAGAATATTTTGAGAGGGTGGACACAAGTCCTGGCATCAGGCGTAAGAATAAGAAATAAGTATATGGAATAAGTGTTCATCAATTAAATATTTTCCACACTATTATCAGGTCAGCTTGGAGCAGCCTACCCAGCACTGAATACAGATCCAGAGCAGAAAGACAACCGCAATAATCAATGTTGTGGTAACCAATAATTTATTTTGACCAACAACACTGGATCCCTTCCAACAATGAAAGGTTTCTCTCATAACCTGTGCCAAACTACGGAACAGAAATCTATTACAGAATTAATATGTGTAATTTAAAGAGAAAGCATAAATGAGGAGTCCCGGTTTACTGAAGTCTTAAGGAGGTTTGGGGCGATGCAAGATGCCTTATTGACAATATTGCAGATATGCTGATGGAATTTTAGTGGTATCAACCAACAACCCCAAATCTGTTGCCAAGGCTATGAACTGAATTAGATGGCCATTCTTGTAATAAGCAGGTCCTTCATGGGGTGCGGTGCCATAAAGAACCTAATAGCAACAGTTTTGTCAATATTTAAGTTTTGTCAGTATTTAACTTAAGTCCCCATGATTCAGCTTTGGATACAAGAAGGTATATATGTTACAGTCAAACTGTGAAATCAGTCATCTCGTGAAATGACTGATTTTCTTAGTCATTACATGTATTGCCTGCGGAGGCCAGTCAGTTCACGAAATGACTGAAAATTATAGCCATTTCATTAAATGACTAATTTTTTTGCCCAGCTATTTCACGAAATGACTAAAGAAATTTACGGTATTTTGTTTTTGACATGTGATAGGTGAAATAAAGTAGAAATTCATACATACATAATTTGTTTTTATTCAAATACAGTATATTTTAAAAGCATGTTAAAATAAAGAAAAAAAATACAAATCTACATAATTTGTTTTTATTCAAATACAGTATATTTTAAATAGCATGTTAAAATTCATAAAAAAATCACATATTACAAAAGTACAACTGTAGTTAAAAAATAAATCAATTAAACAATATAATTACATATGACAACACAATCACTCATTCATGTTACTTGTTTGTACAATTAAGGCTGTTATGACATCTACTATTGCAAAGCTGTTTAGATTTGAAACATTTACATCGGTTTGATTGGCATTTTTTTTTTTTTTTTACCATTACAAGAACACTTAACAAAACCTTGTCCTCCATTGACAGATTTTTTGATAACAGCTTCTCAGAGAGAAATTTCTGTATCACTGTGAATGTCACCCTCTCTCAGCAATATCTCAGGACAAATGTCAAATTGATTCCTTCAATAGCTTCCTTTTAGAACACCACTTTTGGTAGCTACTTTGTACTGATCGTTTATGCTCCTACTCACTATAACTCCTAAGATGTTCCTTGGGTCTCCACGACCTCGATCAACTAAAGGAATGGGAAGAGCAACGTTGTCTCCTATCTCACCTACTTTTAACTCTATTCGGCTTCTCTTCACCATACGCTCCGCTTGTTGTATCTGGGATTCGCTGGCAGCTATACGTTGGGAGTTGATGCTGTGTTGCAGTTGATCAAGATCAGAGTGATGAGAGGATACAGGTTCATGTTCTTGTTCTTGTTATGGTTCACTGGCAGCTATACTTTGGGAGTTATCAATTTATTGCTCATCCTCGTTAATTTCGGTTGCGACTGGTTCGTGGACTGTACTTTCTGTTTCAGGATTGTTGGTATCAGTTTCTCTTTCTTGAAGCAAGGTTACAAGGTCTTGTTCAGACTGCAGGGAACTGATGATTTCATGTGAAAGTGATGTTGATGTCAGTCCGACTCTGGCATTCACACCAAACATTACAGCATATGGACTCCTCTTGATCCCTGCGTGATAGGCAGAATTCTTGGAGAATTGAACAAATTTTATGCCCGTTGCCCAGTCCGTTGAATTATTATCAGCCATCCAAACAACAAGCATGTCCTTTATGTCACCATTTCCTCTCTCCACAGAGCCTTGACTCTGTGGGTGTCTTGGCTTACCATGAACGATGGATAATTCTGGCCACATGGGACACAGTTCAGTAATGATCTGAGCAGTAAACTGAGAACCATTGTCTGAATGAAGAATTACAGGAGCCCCCAAGAGAAGAAAAATATCAGCTAGTTGGAATGCTACTTCAGCTGCACGCTTTGATTTGAGTGGACGCATAACGCAAAACTTTGTTAAGTGGTCTTGGTAAACCATAATCCATTTGTAAGTTCTACACGACATAGACTGCATGTCAATAAGATCTACCTGCCCACGTGATGAAAATTCACTAGTCAGAATAGGTTTAACCACAGCTTCCTTTGTCATTGGTCGCTTTCTCTTTTTTTGGCATTCCTGACACAACGATTTGAATAGTTCAACTGTATCCCGCTGAATATTGGCGTATTTCACTTGGAGTTCTCTAGTCATTCTACCTCGACCACCGTGCCCAGTTGCAACATGGGCCCTCTTAACTATGTCATAAGTGTCTTCAATGGAGACATAGTACACCGGTGTTTCATCTGGGGTTTGTCGTTTCTTAATAAGTTTCTCAATATCACCACACTGTAGCACTTCATATTTACTCAGAAGGTAGTATTGATGGCGACTCTTAGTGTTCTTCCTTTCACTAGTTGTACGAATGTCCTCAATAATTTGGAAATATTCTTCTTTCGGAATGAGATATTTGCGACACTTCTCATACCTAGAATATAATTCTTCACAAAATTTTAACTCTATGCTTTGAGACATCTTGTGAAGGAACTGGATTCAACTGGAATCAGCAAAGAGACTCGGAGCTGAGTGTTTAGTGTGTGCTCTCATTGTGACTGAGCTGAACTGACTGATTAGTATTGGTGGGTGTATCACTGTCAATGACGTCATGACTGTCAATGGACGTCAAAAAGCTAGTTCACATCGTCAAACCACTAGTTCACATTTTGCCTAATTCAAAACAACCATATAGTGTAACAAGCATGACAAAAATTCAGTCGTTTCATGAAATGTCTATAATTTTCAGTCATTTCGTGAACTGACTGGCCTCCGCAGGCAATACATGTAATGATTAAGAAAATCAGTCATTTCACGAAATGACTGATTTCACAGTTTGACTGTAACATATATATGTCTCTCTGCACATGGAAGGCAAGTTATGTGTGCAGTAGGAAGTAATAATATTTGTCTGTAGGTACATTTTTCCATCATCAGCAAAAATTTTGTACTTGCAAGAGAAGACAGAAATTTATGTAAATAAGGAAAAAAGTAGGACACAGCTTTGGGGACACCACTGCTCACATTGACAGGAAGACTTTCTTCACCCAGAGAAGCAGAGAGTTACCAATTCCTAATCAAGGAATATCTTTTTTCAATTTCCAATGGTGGGGCGTCCTACCTCCTTAAACCCCAACTCACTGCATCATCTTCAACAGTTATCATGGACCAAAGACTGTCAGTGTGATTATTTTGGACCTACCAGACTAACACCAACCACACTACATTTCTTACTGAAACTTTGTGAGTTGCAAAACTTTTACTCTTGATAAGACAATCAATCTCTACATAAACAACATGAGCCTCATCTGGTGCCCCTAGTATTGTTATATTAAGTAAGTATCCATAGTGGGTTCTGGGGGCCACAGCCCCCATGAGAAATGTGGTTAGGTTAGGCCCAGTTAGGTTAGTTAAGAAAAATTAAATAAATAAATAAATAAATAAAACACAAGAAAACAGTTGTGATTAGTTCAAAATATCTAAATGAATATAAAATTTCAATAGCAGGTGTTTGGATTTTTATCTTGGTAGCAAGAAGGTTGAGACACGTGCTGTTAGGACCACTGTCTAGTGATGATAAGTGGGTTTTTAAGATTCAGAATACACTTTTTAAACTAAGGAATTTTAGCAATTTTGTTTTTAAAGTTAAGTGTCCCATGCTCTTAGCATTCTACACTGATCACCCATACTGGATAGATTTGCGTTTCCTGACCTTTTCCACCCATATCACCCACTGTTATTATGTCTAAGTACTCCACCCATTACTAATGTCCTGTTATTAAAAGGATAGAAGACAGTGAAGTGTGTGCATCAGTTCCCAGCACCCCAAGGGGATGCTAGTACCCTTATAATGAGCCTTGTTTAATTAACGAAGTTGATATCGTCGGGATGTAGTAATGTATGGAAGCGGGAACATAAGATTAACTATTAAACTCTGAAAGGCAGTTCAAATATAGAAACGGTTAAATGGTAAGCGGGGGTAGAGGCAGGACATGCTGGACACCGCGTGGCACCCCTGAGCGGCGGGATAAAACTGGTAGATAAATGCTATTTATGCACTTCCAATAAAAGATAAACAATACAAATAAGTACT
Source organism: Portunus trituberculatus (assembly GCF_017591435.1). NCBI lineage: Eukaryota > Metazoa > Arthropoda > Malacostraca > Decapoda > Portunidae > Portunus > Portunus trituberculatus. Next base: position 4,567 of record NW_025541664.1, read on the forward strand.
CACGACTTGAAAGCATCCATAATAGTCCTTTGGGAGAAGATGAAAGTACAGTGCAGGCTGAATATATGGGATCTGGCAATGAGATCGCGAGAGGGTAGTGGCTCACTCGGTAACAAGAGAACCTCTGATCAGCCAAGCTCCTTGCTCGTCTGCTGAAATGCGTTGTGCGTCTGGCAGGGATTCCTCTTCTGGATAGGGAGGGAGGGGGAGGGGTAGACGATTCTTCAAGGGGAATAAATCTGTGTGATAAAATGGTCTATTCACTTTCAATAAAAGAACAAGAATGAAATAAGCGCTCACGAATTGAAATAATCCATAACAATTATTTTGGGGAAAATAAAGTACAGTACATTCTGCATATATAGTTTTAATAGCGAGCTCTCACGAGTGCAACATCCACCTTCCAACTCAGGATAGCAACTGATTGCTGTGTATTCACTGACACTGAGCGAGGCTGTAAATAAGTCGTGCGTCTGGCACCAATTTATATTCTGCGCGTGCGCAGAAGGGGTTGACACGATCTTGCCGCGAACCACAATCTGCATCCTACACCGGCAACGCCGCCGGCAACAACAAGAAGACTCGCATCATCCCACGTCACCTGCAGCTGGCCATCCGGAACGACGAGGAACATAACATGCTCCTCTCTGGGGTCACCATTGCACAGGGTGGCGTGCTGCCAAACATTCAGGCTGTGCTCCTTCCCAAGAAGACCGAGAAGAAGTAAATCCCTCTCCTCCTCAATATCATCACCAACAAGTATATATATATATATATATATATATATATATATATATATATATATATATATATATATATATATATATATATATATATATATATATATATATATATCCGGCTCCTCTTCGGAGCCACACATTGATACATCTAGACTATTCAATTCTCTAGATTCTAGAAAATTGAATAGACTGTCACTATAGTGTTAACAATGATATTAATAATATTGACGTTATATATTTTTTTTGATAATGAATGATAGAAATGCTAATGGTAGAAGTGTTTTACTCTTTATTTTTTTGTTCCGGCCTGCAACGCTGCAAACAAAAAAAAATAAATAAATAAAAAAAAACTTGCGCTGAGCAAATTATGGGATTAGAGCCAGTGTGTCAATGAGGACTTTGCTTCCCGCACACGCCCCTCTGTCTTGCTCTCTTGCTTCCCTCTTGGCTGGTAGGAAGCTAGCAGGACAGGGATCAATTAACGCGGTCGGTCACTTTGACTTGTGATCTCACTCGGCAGTCATCCAAGAGATGCGGATTAAACGTTGTCAAGTATTGCTGTGTTTCCAAAAAAAAATATGCGAAATATGTTCAAAGATAAACAAGAAGCTTACTGCAACTTGCTTTTTCTTTCTTTTTTTTTTTCTTTTTCATTTTCTTTTAGAGCATCACAATGTATATAATACAACACCGTTCAATTACCAAGTATTAAGTACCTACCTGACTTAAGGTGCGTATTGGTGCGTGCAAGTGTCCCCCCTCTCTTGCTTTCCTCTTGGCTGGTAGGTGGTAGGTATATATTTAAAGATAAACAGAAACTCTCTCCAACTTTTTTTTTTTTTGTTCTTTACCGTTCAATTATCAAGTATTAAGTACCTACCTGACTTAAGGTGCGTATTGGTACGTACAAGTGTGACAGCGCTGCAGGCCAAAAAAAATTCCCGGCAGGAAAAAAAAAAAAAAAAAAACTAAAAGATCTCCATACAAGTAAGTGGTCAGACCATAGTGGATAAGGTGGTGGACGTGGGATCGGGCAGACAGACAGACGTTCACGCGTCGGCTCGAAAGAATCACACCACACACCGTTTTGAAGGTATGTCAGTCGGCGAGGGGGATTTAATGAAAGGTACCTACCTACATGTCACCGCGGTACCCAGGTTCTATCTAGGTGGCTACACCAAAGATGATGATGATGATGCGCTTCGGTGTTGATATGGACCCTTGTATGGGTACCACTATAAAGAAATAAAATTGCCTGCGCCACTAATGGGCGGAAGCTTAACAAACAAACAAACACACAAACAAACAAACAAACAAACAAACAGCACCTGTAGCAGCGGTTGGTGTCTGACCTCACATCACTTAGTTGATAATTCTTTCTCTTTCATTTGATTTACCTTTGAGTGATAAAACAAAGAGGAAAACAAATAGAAAGAAGGGAAAAGAAAAAAAAAAGAAAGAAAAAAAAAAAAAAAAAAACACACACACAAATTGTAATAATGACGTAAAGAGTAGGGACAACACTTTTACTTGGAACAACCATAGTCCTAGTAGTGTTAGTCTATAACTTTTTCCTTCTCTTCATTTGTGTGGACCTATAAAAGGTCCGGGATATGTTGACTCTTTTCTTATGGTGTTTTGCAGTTGCTGTTGTTGACACCAAATTCGAGACAGACCGACCGACTCCAGATTTAACCGCCAAATCCGTAGAGGGTACGTCCCTGACGCTTGAGGGCGTAGACGACGTCCATGGCAGTGACGGTCTTGCGCTTGGCGTGCTCGGTGTAGGTGACGGCATCCCTGATGACGTTCTAGAGCAGGGGTTCTCAAACTGGGGTTCTCACAAGAACCTTTAGCACCCCAGGGAGTCTCCTCGTAGAAGAGACCGGAGATCAATTCTTGACGATGGCTCGGCGAGCCAACCGACGGATAGTAGGGCTTGGTGATGCCCTGGATGTTGTCACGCAGAACCTTACGGTGACGTAATTTCAAGGGTGAGGGCTCCTCCCTTTCCAAGTCCTTGCCTCCTTGCCGCGGCCAGTCATGGTGACAAATGATGAGGCGCTGTTGCGAGTAGTAGTAGTAGTAGTGATATGACGTCTCGCTCACGAGTGTGACTCGCATTTCAGGATCAGGATCAGGATATATAGAAAAGTAGAATGGGGGGAAGAGGGGATAGGAGAAGAATAGGTAGGTGATAGGAAAGGAGCTTTAGTAAGAGAGTAAAGTCACTGGGGCTTGACCCAGGCGCAGGATGGTGCTGTGTTGCGATGAGCTTCTCGTCATCAGCAGAGGTAGTGAGGTGTTTGTGCGGAGGGTGGCAAGATCTTGTCAGGAAGGGCTGCAGCGTCGATGTTGGTGTCAGGAGTGGGGTGGATGACTAGGTGGTGAGTCCTTCACGGCGGACGAGTTGGCGGACTGGGTTCTGGGTGGTTGTCTGCTCCTTTATGTCTATATTGTTCTTTTTAACATATCCCTTCTGTATAATGTCTGAGAAGGTAATTTTGTTGGGTGGTGTGTCTTCCCGTCTTGTGCCTTGTTTCTTCCTTCTCAGGAGGTAATGGAGTGTGTGTGGTTCCTCCGTGCTTTCTTGGTCGGTCGTCTGTGGACTTGGCTGGGGAGTAGGTTCAGCTTCGGCTGCCGTATGTTTCTTCTTCTTCTTCTTCTTGCCCTTGGTTGTTGTCCAGCCTACTTCATTTTTTTGGAAGGGGCTCGACGTCTGGAGGTGGCTGGTCCGTGTCGCAGCCTTCCACGTTTACGATCACGTCTTCTTCGATATTCGAAGCTTCTTCCACAAGCTCCTCAGCTGGCTCTTCACGGCAAGGTGGAACGTCGTGGAGAAGCGGCTGCTGACTTTTTGGTGGTTTCGGTGTGTGGGAGGCTCCAAAGGCTTGGTGTGGTATCCTTTTACCGGGAAGACTATTGTGCTTCAGCAGGAGTGGGATAAGGACTTGCAGGCGGCGGACATTGCCGCCAGCAAGGGCTTTAGCCGTGCAAATGCAGGCTGTCACCTTAGCTTCCATATCCCAACTTCTGCGAGGTGGTGTGGAGCGTGAAGGACTTGCCTTGGAGCTCTTCCCGTTTCTCGAAACCTCTCGGGCCTCTGGTCCTTTATCTCCATTGTGGATGGTGAAGTGAACCGAGTCACCTTCACGAGGAAGACGCTTATGTAAGGACCTCTTCAAGCCGGAGAAGTGTACAGAAACATCTTTTTTTTTTTGTAGACAGGTCGGTGATGAAGCCGTAGCCGCGCTTGAAGTTCTACCACTTCAGCTGACCGTGGTGCTGCTGGCTTGCCATCTTCGAGAGGACGCTCGCATTTTTGTTTTGTTGTTATTGATTGTGGGCATAAAATGCCCACACGGGCTATGGTGGCCCGTTATGTTCTTGTGTTTCTTCTTAGCGGCGCTGGTGCCGCTTTTTCTTGCTCTGGCTGTCCTGGTTGTCTGAAGAGTCGCTGGTCTTGTTGCATTTCATCATGTCGGCTATTAGTTTTTTGCAGCTCAGGAAGTAGTTCTTGGTGGGCGGTGCTTCGTCGTGGCTGAGTGAGATGTCCCAATCCCACAGGCTTATGTTTTTGGTGGTTGTGGCAGCGTCGGGGGTGGCCTTCTTTTTACCTTTTGTTTGTCTTTCTTCTGGTGCAGGGGAAGCAGTAGCCTGGTCGAGAAGGTCTGTAGTGTGGATGTGCAGTCTTGTATATGTGCCTACTACGTCCACGACCTCGTCCTCAGCCTCTTCTTCCTCGTTGCCCGTTCTCTCTTCCGCGCGGTCTTCGTGGTGAGGTTCTTCTTTGGGCAACTGGCGTGTTTTCTTCGTCTTCTGGATACGGTGGCGTGTTGTGGTGAAGGCTTCCTCTGGGATGGTGATGGCAGGCAGCCCGTTGTGCTTCAGATGAACCGGTATCAAGGTCTGCAGGCGGCGGGTGTTGTTGCCTGCAAGCACTTGCGCAGTACAAATGCAGGCTTTGATCTTGAGATCCGCTTCTGCTGGTTTCCCGGCCCCGGGAGATGACTTAGGACGGGAAGGAGGGCGTTCTAGTTTCCCTTCCCGAGTGACCTCTCTGGCCTCTGGTCCCTTCTTCCCTTTGAAGGTGGTGAAGGTGGCGTTGTCTCCTTTTCGGAGGAGCACCTTGCGGAAGGATCTCATGAGGCCAGAAAAGGGGACAAAGAAGTCTTGGTTGGCTTCGGAGTCACGGATGAAACCGAAGCCAGACTTCCTATTGTACCACTTGAAGGTACCTCGGTGTTGCTGAGCTGCCATATCGTACGTCTTGTCGCTCTCGCTTGCCTGAGAGGAATGGCTCGCATTTTTCTTCTTTCTTCTTTATCTTTGTGGATAGAAAACCCACACTGGCTATGGATGGCCCGTCTCTTGAAGTATTTTTTTTTTGTCACTGCCATGGACGCACCCACTCCCGAAGGTCGGGTTCCCCGGGATTGGCGGTTGGGGAAAAGTGAGTGAAAGTAGTCAGAGTTTAAAAGTGTTTTATACATTTATTAAAGTGTGGATGGATCAAGAAGTACTCTGTAAAACAGAGGGACCTACAGTTTCACGTGGACTCCGAACCACGAGACAGTGTGAGAGGGCGAGCGGAACGGAGGGAATTGTCAGAGATGAAAAGTTGCATAGAGATGAAAAATCCAAGAGTACCTCTGTAGAGCAGAGGGGTCATTTTCATTATAGTGGCCTCATCCGAACCACGGTAGGATAGTTATAGTTGGAGGTAGAAAGTGAAACATTGGAACGGAGTGTATTGTGGGAGTGTAAAGGGGTAAAAGTAGCGTCAGTGTAAGATTGCTTCTGGAAAGCAGAGGGTCATTTAGTTATTGTGGCCTCATCCGAACCACGGTGAAATATGGAGTAGTAGAGTGATGGGAAGGGGAACGGAGGTGGTCGTAGAAGACCTTTGTATAGCAAAGGGTTCATGGATTTTGTGGATCCATCCGCACCACACAGGAACGTAGTTAGGGTCGAGAGAGAGAGAGAGAGAGAGAGAGAGAGAGAGAGAGAGAGAGAGAGAGAGAGAGAGAGAGAGAGAGAGAGAGAGAGAGAGAGAGAGAAAACAAAATGATAATAATAGTGATAATAGAAGGAAAAGGACACAGTGTGACTGCTGTGGGGTAGGGCGGCAGCCTTACCTGGCGCTTTCGAGGAAGGCAACAGTCCATCAGGTCCCAGCTGTGCTTCCCTTTGCAGGGCGCCGCACACAGATGGTTTGCCCCCACAGCAGTGACCCGTGGTACTTGATTCCCGATGTTGGTCACATACGTACGGGGCCCCAGCTAGTCACAGCCCGTCACAGGCCAAAAGGAGGAGTAGTGGCCATCAACTTGGGGCTCTCTGCGTCCAACCTGTGTCTGTGTGCTAATTAGAGGATCATACCTACAAGTGTATTGGTGAAATGTCTGGAAGTGGACTGTCGGTATCACGATAGTATCGCTGCAAAAAGAAAGGACGAAAAACGCAAGACAAGACTAGACAAAACTGAACACAGCGTGATAGCTATGGGGTGGGGCGGCAGGCAGCCTTACCTGGCGTTTTCGAGGGAGGCAGCAGTCCATCAGGTCCCAGCTCCGGTCACACTACTGCAGCTGTGCACTTCCCTTTTGAGGGCGCCGCACACAGATAGTTTGCCCCCCGCAGCAGTGACCCCTGGTACTTGATTCCTTTTTTTTTTTTTTTTTTTTTTTTTTAAAGGGGTGAAGAGAGGAGGTAGCTAGCTGAAGAGAAAGTGGGTGGGAAGAGAAGGGGTGAAGGAAAGTAAGAGAGAGATATATGGTGGGCTTGACCACCTTGCTAATTTTAGCATTACTTTACTTTTATTGGTAGTTTTTTTTTTTTTTTATTTATTTGATGCACGCTCAAATTTTAAATCTTGTCATATTCTGCCCTGCCAAGGAGACTTTTTTTTTTTTTTTACATTTTCATTTACAGGTGAAATTTGGTTATAATTGCTTGCGGTGTTGCCATATTTACTATATTGCTACATTTAGGGAACCACGTATGGCTTTTGTCCCTATTAAGCGTAAGTTCTTCGTATTTTTCAAGTTCGCTAGTTCTTATGGTTTCCCATGTTTTCAGTGCTTTATTATAATTTGATATGTTTAATGGAGTGATATTGTATTTAAGATGTAATTGTTCCGTGTTCAGTTGCTCAACTTCGTTACAGTGTATAAATCTTACAGCTTTATTTAGTATGGTTTGCATATTTCTTTTTTGGGTTTTTGAGGCCATGCATATTGGTATGGATGGGTATTCCATGACCGGTATTAGTAATGTTTTAACAAGAGTCGTTTTCATTTTTGGTGTTAGGTTGCTAAATCGTCTTAGTTGTGAAAGTATCCCTTTTCCCTTATTTATAGTTTTGCTGATGTGCCCATTGTATCCCGTTGATGCTATGTTTAGTCCAAGTAGCTTCCCATTCTTACAAGTGTCGATTTCTTTACCATTAACCATGATCTTTTGCATTTTGTATTGGGCTATTGGTAATATTTTGAATTTTTCTTCACTGGTTTTATTTTCCATTTTCTTTCAAAGTTGTTTATTCTTTCGATTTCCTTTCTACTTTATATTTCAACATGAGTTTAGATTTGCTGGGTATTGTTATGACTTGTGTGACATCGTCAGCATACATAATGTCTATACAACCATGTTCAGGTGGAGGGAGGTCATTTGTGAATAGCGTATAAAGGGTTGGTGATAAAACACTACCCTGGGGCACTCCACTTAATAATGTTATGGTGTTACTGTGGTCGTTCCCTATGTTGATTTTAGCTTTTCTATTTTCTAAAAGTTGCATAAAATTTTTCTAAAATGCTTGGAAGTTCTAGTTTTAATATTTTATATTTAAGCCCGTTGTGCCAGACTTTATCAAATGCTTTAGCCACATCTCGCAAGACCAAATAAACTTGTTTTTTGTCGGCTAAAGCATTGGCAATGGTTTCACATGTTGTTGTAATAGCAGTGTGAGTGCTTCTGTATGTTCTGAAACCGTGTTGACGTTCTTTATGATATTCTTCTCTGTTAAAAAGGTGTTGAGTCTTGCTTGTATAAGTCTTTCAAAAAATTTTTTCTAGCACTTCAAGTAATGATATTGGACGGTAATTTATAGGGTTTAATGGACTTTTATCTTTTTTAGGTATACATTTTATGATTGCTTCTTTAAAGATTTCTGGAAAGTATCCCGTAGATAAGCAAGCATTAAAAATATTTTAAGTTGTTCCAGGGTTTTATTTGTGCAGTTTTGTATATGAAGCCGGGAGCTTTCTTTTAGATTTGAATGTTTTTAGTTCTTCTAAAGTAATTTCTCTTGTATGATAATCTTCAGTGTTGAGTCTGTTTAAGTCTACGGTGGAAATGTCTCAACTCTGTTATGGTTTTCATTTATGTATTCGTTGACTAGATCAGCGTGTTGCTTGTCAAAGCTGTTATCTTCTTCCTCAGAGATCCTAAAACATCTTTCCATGTGTTCTCCATTAAGTTGCACTTCTCTTTATCTGAGTAATACTTTCTTCCCTCGGTGTCTTTCATGTAATTTGTGTAAGTTGACTTTTTCCCTTTTAGTATTTTAATTTTGTTCCAGAACTGTTTACTGTTTTACAATTTATTGAAATATTATTTATTTTGTCTTCCCAATTTATATTATATGCTTCTTTGCATTTTTCCTTTAATACTGTTTTTATTCTTACGTACTCCCTGTATGTTACTGGTGTCCATCCAAAGTGTGTAGCGAATTCGTTTAAGTTATTAAATTGTGTTTCTAGGTCTTTAATCTCTGGTGTGATTTTTAATTGATATATGTGTTGATAAAAATATTTAGGAGTTGCAATGTCCATGGCACTTTTAACATTTTTTATCCAGTCTTTAGTTGCTTCTTCTAGTAGTTCAACATTGCTACCATCAAGGCTAGAAATCTTTATCTTTGTGTTTAATTTATGATGAAATAAGTCCCAGTCAGCTTTATTTATATTATGTATTTTTGTTTTTTTCAGTAATAAAGGGTATGGTAGAAAGTTTAAAAATTACAGGTAGGTGATCAGAAGTTGTTATATCACCTTGTTCACTGATGTAGTTCAAGTAGTGATGCTTGTTTGAGAATATTTTATCAGGGTTAGTAGATGAGTTCTGCCTGAAAAAAAAAAGTAGGAAAGTAAGGACCAAGATGCAGTAACTTTCCATGATTTATGAGTTTATATAAACTTTTACCGACAGTGTTATTATCCTTATTACCGAAAGTAGTGTGTCTTCCGTTGAAGTCTCCCAAGATATAGGTAGGAATGTTGTTACTTAAGAGTCTGTGAATGTCTGGATATGGTAAAAAGGACGTCTTGGGGTAAGTAAGTGGTGGCAATTTGTACTGGTCCCAAACTTGTTTCTATTTCGACAGATAAACAGTCAGTGATGAAGTTATCAAAAAGTTTGTGATTAATATTGTATTTGATTCTTATTGCTGAACCATCATATATATTTTCACTATGATTTACTTTGTATGTTCTGTAACCAGGGATTTTAGTTCTTCATTTGATTTTAGTCCGTGACTATTTATTAGTATTATATCTGGGTCTATTTTAAGGTAGTATGGTATTAAAGATGTTTTATTTGTTTTCCAGTTCAGGACATTGTGTTGGATTATTGTTATGTTGCGTCTTATCTTTTGTGGAATTTCGTTACGGTGCGCGGATCACGTGTTCCTGCAGGTGAACGCTCCTGAATGAGTCCGGGTCTGATCTTGCGAAACTCGTCAGGCCCGACCGTAAAGAAGCAGTGTGTTAGAGAGATTTCATCGTGCTCAATTTTATGTAAGATTTGTTCCTCTTCATACTTTTTATTTGTGTATGTCCATTTGTACTTGTTATTTTGTATCCCTTTTAACAGCTCTCCAGTTGGAATATTAGGGGTCCATTCTTTTTCATTTGTTGTAAAAAGTGTAAACCTAGATATATAGCCTTTGGTTTCTTGGAGGTGCTGTTTCAGCTGTTTTACTTAAGTTGCAGGTGCTACTTTGTCTGCTTAAACTTTGCTCTAGTGTTGGTGTTGGTGTCTCATCTTGGTGGTTGTAGACTCATTGCTCCAGTTATAGGTTGTTCTAGGCTAGTTGCACCAGTTAAAGGTTGTACTGGACTTACATCATCGTCATCAATTGGTATTATTAGGTTAGGTAGGTTGTTCATAGTTAGGATTTTATTTAGCACATTATTATAACACCCTGGCTTTTCCTGGTTTTAGTTTGGGCATGTGCCACACATAAGTGAATTTTAGTATTTCCTCCTTTGTTATTGTAGGGACATTGACTGTAGGCATTTTAGGTGTTATGTTAGACCCGGTGATGTTAGAGTAGGTCATATTTTCTTTCTTTTATTTGTGCTCTTTTGTTTTAGAATTTCTTTTCTTTCAGGGCATTTCATCTGCAGGGCACTATGGTCTTCACCGCAGTTGACACATTTTTACATGGCTCATTACACTGGTGCCATAGATGCCCTTCAGTGCCACACTCTGAGCAAAGTTTGTAGTCTCTGCTTTTAGGGCATTCATTGGTGTAATGTGTCTCCAGTGTAGCAGCGCATGCAACATTTTATGGGAACATAAGTCTCTAGTTTTATTTCATTACCAGGAATACTGATTTTAAAAGCTTTTATTCCTTTTTCTGTACACTTTTTGGCTAGTAGTGATGAATGGAAAGTTACCTTGATTGTTGGGGAGTTTGGGAACTTATAGATATTTTCTATATCTTCCAAATTTAACCATTCATTTTTCCTAGCAATTTCTTCTCCAATTTCTACTACATTTTTTTCATAGATGATTTCATCGGTTCTAGGGATGATGATGCTCTTTTTTGCTCTTTTCTCTGGAGGCATGACAGGAGCGAGTTCCTCTATGGTGTTGGTGGCAAAAAGGTTGTCAGTGTCGTGTTCGTGGACTGGTTGGACAACGAATCCATCTCTTGTGTTAAAGATTCTGCTTATCTCGATATCTTTTCTGTAAAGGATATCAAGAAGAAGGAGCTTGTTGTCATTGTTGATAGGGTTTCTAGACTTTATTTTAATTTGGGCCTTGACATCCTATAAGGGGGCCGAGGCCCGACTGGCAACACATCTAATGGATAGAAATTATTAGAAGCCTGCCTAAGCAGACCAGTTTAACTGCTCGGCTGCTAAAAGCCGTCGTAACAGTCCTGGTCTGCAACCTAACCCTAGCCAAAGTTTGTGCCCGACCACACCTGTACGCTTAAGGCAGCAATCTAATTACCCCCCTCGAGCAAGCCTCGGGGCCGGACCTTCACGTACAGGCGGACACTAAGGGCGAAAGGAAGGTATTAGTAGTAGGGAACAGGGGGCTGCAACACGGGCGAGCTCTCACCAAGCGGGAGAGCTCCGGTACACGTGCAGTGTCGGCAGGAAACGGGTGCCGTGGCCAGGGTAGCGGTGGCCGTGGGAAGCAGCAAGGGTGCTGTAGGTGGCGCCTCGAGCAGTCCTGGGAAAACCGTGCGCTAGTTTGGCGGGAAACGCCTCAGCTGACGTAAACAAACAGCTTTCCTGTCGGTGTGGCCGGCTGTGGGCGCCTTTACAGAACCTGGGCAGGCTCTCACCCGTAGGGAGTGCCCCAATACACAGGCAGGCCTGAGCAGGGGAGTTCTTGGAGAACTCGGTGAAGGCGTGAACCGCAGGTAAGGAGAGCACAGGCTGCCAGGCGCGGAGTCTACTTCATTCGATGTTGGTCACATACGTACGGGACCCCAGCTAGTCACAGCCCGTCACAGCTCGAAAGGAGGAGTGGTGACCGTCAACTCGGGGCTATCTGTGTCCAGCTTGTGCCTGTCTACTATAAAGGGGGTGCATACCTTCGTATGTGATCCAGTAGTTTCTGGTAGTCGTCTGTTGCGAACCTGACCAGTCTCGCTGCAGATGTCCATTTATCGCTGCTCTCTACGTGGCCGTGCCTCGCTGCCAGTGTTCGAAGCGGACCCGTTGTCTCGCAGTCCAGCAAATAGTGGATCAGAGGTTCCTCCGAGAAGTTCCCACAGTGCTTGCAGTGTTCTCCTTGGAAGTCCTCACCAAACGACCGGTCGACTGTGGGATAACCCAAGCGTAATCGGTGTATACTTACTCTGTCACACCTTGTGATGGAGTTTGGTAACACCAGTGGTTCGCCATTGGTCGTTAGCGCCTGCCACTGGAGTGTGGCGAAATGCGCCTCTGCATCTCTCCGCAGCTCTCGTGCCCTCTGTTTGGTAGCCGACCGTGCTAGTTTCTTGATCTGTTGAAAGCTAAGAGGAACATTAATTGACGGTTGGTCTTGTGTCAGTGCTCTATTGGCCTCATTGTCTGCTGCTTCATTCCCTTCAATACCTATGTGATTAGGAATCCATGCCAGTGTCACCCTTTTGCCCTCGTCTTTCAGTCGAGACAACAGGAGCCTGGTCATGGTAATAAGCCTGACGTTATCCCTGATCGCATTTTTGCGGTAATATATATGGAACTGGTCCCTTCCCGGTTGTAGTAGGGTAACAATATTTTCTGTTTTTCCCACTTGATCCAACATCGCTGGGTCATACGAACACGGTCTCCGTCTCGTCGTTGACCCTCGGACCACGCATCCGAGACGTACAACCGAGAGGCAAGCAAGAAAACGGCGTAAAACCAAATAATATCGAGTCGGAGGAGGTGCCAGATTTTCCAGCCAGCGGCATGCATGCAGCGAGCAACAAGCCAACCAGCCAGCCAGCCACAGAGGGAGGCAGACTGAGTCTGTGTCAGAATAATAATAATAATAATAATAATAATAATAATAATAATAATAATAATAATAAGAAGAAGAAGAAGAAGAAGAAGAAGAAGAAGAAGAAGAAGACAGACAGACAGACAGACAGACAGACAGACAGAGAGAGAGAGAGAGAGAGAGAGAGAGATTAATCCAATAGGGAAACGATATTAAACCAAGAAACACCTAGAAAGGACTTGATTCACAGGGTATACGGAGTATAGTAGGGCAAGCCAGGAAGAATTTAAAGGGGCCTAAAATCTCACATCGAGTGCCAACGACCACACCACGTTGAACACACCGCTTCTCGTCCGATCAGCGAAGTTAAGCAACGTTGGGTCCGGTTAGTACTTGGATGGGTGACCGCCTGGGAACACCAGATGTTGTTGGCATTCCATTATTTTTTATTTATCTGTTTATTTATTTATTATTATTTT